>NW_020956025.1:706353-713076 GCF_003031625.1 Empidonax traillii
CTCGGCCATCATCGTCCAGGCTCGGCCATCTCCGGCCCGGCTCGGCCATCTCCGCCACGGCGGCGCTGCCGAGCGCGGCTCTCCCAGCTGTTTTCCGTCGGCGCTCGGCACTTTCCGCCCTCGCCTTCGGGTATTTCCGGCGCGCCGTTCGGGTATTTCCGCCGCCGGTTCGGGCGGACTCGGCGCCCGCCGGCCTCGCTCGCTCCGGTAACGGTCGGTGCGGGTTCAAATGAGCCGCGGCCGGGCCGGGCCCCGCCGGGACTCGTTCTGAGCTGGGCCGGCACCGGCGCCGCCACCGGGACCGCCCCCGCTCGGGCTCGGCGACCAGGAGGCGGAGGCCGGGGAGAGCAGGATGACGGTGCTGCAGGAACCCGTCCAGGTACCGACCCCTGGGCGGCTCAGGCCCCAAGGCCCGGCCCGGCCCGGGTGAGGCCGCCCCGCCCGCGCCGCTCCCGGGGGGCCTCCCCTCGGCCGTGGGCCCGCAGGACCTCCGGCTCCTCCGCCCTCCCTCCCTCCCGCCGGGCTTCCCCTTCCAGCCTGCCGGCCCCATCCCCGCGGCCCCGGGACCGGCCGCCACCGCCCCCGGGTCCCCCCTCGGTCGCTCCGCGGCCGGTTTGGCTCCCGGGAAGGGCCCCGCCAGCCCCCCAACCTCCTCCCTCCGCCGCAGATCCCCCGGGAGACCTGTTGATACCTCGCTCACCTTGCTGCGTTTGCTGCTGCCGTGAGGTTTTGAAATGCTCACGGCGTGCTCGGCTCCTGCGTGTGAGAGTGAAGGACGTTCCCCGCTCCCTTCGGGCTGGTGGGAGACCTGGGAGAGAAAATAATGTGAATTCCGGTTTTCTATCACGTCTCGGGTCTCGCTGCGGCTGCCCCCGATGGGCTTCGTGCTCTTTGCCATCCAGAAGACGTGATTCACACGTTGGAGAGTTGCTTTTTCTTTCCACACTTGCTGTGTGCCCGTTCTGCAACTATTCGTGATCTTCGCTAATCAGTCATCTTATTCATGTTCTCGTTCTTTATTTTAGTCTTATTTTTAGCTTTTTGGGGTTTTTTTGTCTTCTAGTTAACAGCAAGAGGTTCCTGGCATAGGAGTCCTGGCAGAACGCGGTTATGTTTTGTAATGAACACTGTGAGAATTCTTGCTCTTGGCTCTTTTCCTTCTGATGGAAAGGTGGAAGGGGGAAGAAAGGGTTTTTTCCTCCTGTGGAAAACCACCCTTCTGGCTTTTCCCCCCTGCCTGTGCAAGGGGGTGGCAGTGAGGGGTTTGTGGCCTCGATGCCACCGCTCTGAGGACAAGGGTCAGTGCAGCGCTGGAAAAGCTTCTGCCCTGTCCTGCCCTGCTCATCCCACCCCCTTGGAGATGGGCTGGGTGTTTGGCACCGGCTGGGGGTACTCCAGGAAAACCCGGGATTACAATGGGAGAGGAAGCAGGAATGCAGAGCAGAGTGAAGGACAGGAAACAATACCCAACGTTTCCGGTGCTCTGCTAATTAGACTGACCAAGTGGAAAATATGTGCTGTTCTGCGAGCTCCCTGACAGAAAACTTTCGTGTTCCAGCCAGGAAAAAGACCTCTCTAATGCCCCTCTCCCTTCTTAACCTCTTCTTACCACCTTGGGTGTTTCGATGAGGCCTTGCCATGTTGAATATATCTGTTTAGATTGAAAATAACCTGCTTAAATTCTGCTTTCAAAGGCCAAATCGCTCCTTTAGCCCTGCTTTTGCTGCTGTTCCTTGCTTGCAGCAGGACTGGTAAGTTTAGAAATTATTTGTGATTGGGTGAAGCCCATTGAATTCCTGAATTCCCAGCTTAGCTGAAGTCCGTGCACTTCACTCTGTCTTTCTGATTTTTTAAACACTAGTTCTCATTTTTGTCATTGCAGAGATTTATTTTTTTTTTCCTGCCTGTCAGTTCTCTCCCAGCCTTTCAGGTGTCTCCAGGGCTCAGTATTCCAGGAGAAAAATGCCCTCCCCTTACAGCTGTGATGTTATTTACCTCTCACTGTGTGATAGAGAAATAACAGGACTCGTGTTTGGATGTAGCTTCACAAATACTGTGCTGTAATTACACCAAATGAACATCCCAGAAGACATCCTGGTGGCTGGTTAGATTTTTTACTAACTTTTAATTCTGGAAGTTGAACAAAACGCCAGAGTTTACAGCTCTGATGTGGTCGATTTTTTTTGTTGTTTTTTTTTTTTTTTTTAAACACAGCCTAAAACTTTGTATTCCAGGCTGGCTGGCTGCCTTCCAGATCCTTCTGCAAAACATCTTGGAAATGAAATGAGCCCTTTGCTTGGAATTTAGCTGTTCAAGGTGCTCATCTGCTGTGACTCATTTGGATGGTGCTTGGACTGGGTCTGTCTACTGGGTGGGCAGAGTTTGGTAGCTCAGCCAGAGCTCTCCTCCCCTCTGCCCACCCTGAAGACATCTTAAAAATCATGGTAGGAATCTGCTTAGCGTGGCAATACAGGCTAAAAAAGCTTTGCAGCTCATTCCCAAGGCTGTCTGACTGTCAGAAGAGGACAGCTCTCCTAAGAGCTCTGTTTGGCTTAGGAATGAGGTGACACTTGGAAAATGCACACGGGGTTTTGTGGATAGAAGATGGACCTGTCTGAATGTGACTTTATTTTTGATGTTCCTGTCCTGAAAGGTGCACAAGAAAGGGAGGCTGTTCCACCAGCCACTTTATGCTTTCAGTGGGGCTCTGCTCAGCCCCGATTGTTATTTGAGCTGGTGTGCAGTGCAGCTCTCACAGCGTGGCTGTGACGTGGCCCCCAAATCCCTCGTGTCCCCTCTTAGCCTCTGGCAGGATCGTTCCTGGCAACTTGCTCTGGGTTGAGGAGTCAAATGACCCCGATTTCACCACTCCCACCCCCACACCTTTGTTTTGTAAGCTGGCTGAGCCCTGCAAAGGCAGGAGTTTTGAACCTGGAGATGACACAGCTTGGCTGGATTCATCTGGGTGTCGCTTCTGGTTTAGTAAAAGAACTTGTAGGAGCAAAAGAGAAAGACCTTGGGCTGAAAGATTTTTAGCCCTGACCTTCTGCCTCAGTTTTTGTACTGCTTGGAGCCACAGCCAGCCTGGGAGTGCTTCAAGGTAACAGGGAGTAAACAATCACTTCAGGCAGGCTCTGAGGCTGCACTCAGATAAGTGTGGGACACAACCAGCAAGGAATAACCAGGAGTTCGTGTTAGGACGATCAGACCAAGAGAATCCACTTCCAAACGCTTTCAAATCCTTTCACACCAGCTTAAAAAGCACCTGTTGGCTATTTGAGCGCGTTCTGGTTGAAAACAGTGTCTCTGGTGGAGATCTGGTGTGTAAATGTGTGCGTGTAGCGCTTGGGATCTCTGGCGTGTGCTGTTCATGACGGCTGTGTGGGCTCCCCGGGAAGAGAATTCGCAGTTTTCACACCCTGTGTTCGTCAAGTTTGTGTTGGGAGAAGGAGCATATGGTACATGTAACTCTGTGATGTTTGGATTTATTTTTATTTATTTATTTATTTTTGAGAGGGAAGTGGCGCTTTCCTTTCCCGCCGGGAATTGCGCTGCGGGGCGGTGTTGCTTTCGCTCGGGAAGATTTCGTTTAGTTTTGGGGTGTTTGATGGGTATCAGGAGCTGATCCTGCTTGCCTTGGCTTGCTGATGAATATTTGAGAGATCCTAGACCGCTGTGCCTTGAGTTCAGATCTTGTTTGGGGTCGTTAATGACAAAACTGCTGCCAAAAAAATGGCTTTTGGCTTCGGGACTGGAGCAAAGACATGGGATGGGAGGGAACTGCTGTCCTGGTCCCAACCCTCAGAGCACAAGCCTTGCACACCACTACCCTTGTAGCAGGTGGGGAGGAAAGGCTGAACAGCTCTTAAAAGACATTATTTTTCCCATCCCACCCCGTTTCTACAGATAACAGCTGACTTTTAACCCGATCTGAAGGAATTCAGCAGTGGGTTTAATTTGCATTGCGCTCATTCTTGGGTGCTGCTTCCCAGGCCTAATGAGTGGCAGTGAAGAGGTGGGTTCATGATTTCAGTGCTAAGTTTGGTGGGATTTTATAAGTCCAAACAGCTCCAACTTGACCGGCGTATTTATCCTCCTCCCTCCCTCCTTTTCTTTTCCTTTATAATCCAATAAAACCAAACTGAACTTTGCCTCTTGACAGCGAGAGCTGATGAATTTTTGCGCTTTTCAAGCTCCCTGTAAATTCAGGTTTATTCCCTTGCCTTGCAGGCTGCTATATGGCAAGCACTTAACCACTACGCCTACCGTGATGCCGTGTTCCTGGCAGAGAGGTTGTATGCAGAAGGTATGTGTTTTACAAATATAAAAGTGATTTTTTTTAATGTTTTTTGGTTTTTCAGTTTGTTTGGGGTGTTTTGGTTTTTTTTTCCCCCCTGTTCTGATAGCGGAGTTTCATTTTTTGCTTGGGGAAAGCAGAAGAGTATCTCACAGTTAGGTTGGAAAATCAAGGCAGGGAACAACAGCAATGTTATTTTACAGCAAAACCTCCTTAAAAAAACCACACAACTCCAAGTCTAATTTAAGTGCAATGTTTACAGTGATGTGTTTTCTGGTATTAATAACCTTAAGCCTTGCATGTCTGGTGTGTTGGCTGAAAGGATCTTGTGATGGTGAGAGAAATTCAGGCAGTGAGAATCAGGACATGTGGGACAGGTGTCTCCAGTTGAATTCCTGTTAATTGTTACTTGATTGTAATCTATCAGGTCTGGGATGTCCTGGCTGCTGGGCAGGCAGCTGTAACACATCTCTCCACGTTTTTCTGGGACTTTCAACCACATTTTTTTGTTGTGTTTTAGCCCCTTTTCCTTCCTTTAGCTTTTCTTCCCTGACCTCAGATGAGCTTTTTGATCTCCTGTGCTTCTTTCTCTTTGATATTGGTGGTCAGCTTTTCCTTCTCTACTTTGAAAGGTGTTGTCCTCTAACCACTACTAGGGAAAAAAAAAAAAAAACCAAACACCTATAATTAAATACAATTTCTCCTGCTAAACAAACCTGAGCAGTGTTTTAGGGCTGGCAGAAATGGTAGGTTGAAGATAATTACCAAGGATGGAGGAACGAAGAGAATCCACTTTTTTTTTTTTTTTTTTTTAGCAGAAAAATACCTGACTTAACACTGCCACATCTTTACAGAATAATTTCCTGCAGGAGAACTTCAAACAGCTGCTTTTTTTTTTTTTTTTTCCCAGTGACCAGCAGTGCTGAGGGGAAAGCAGCAGGAAAGCTGTCACTTGGTGCAAGCAATTAACTGCTAACAAAACATCTGGCTCCTGGTTCAAATAAAATAGTTCCTCTGCAGAGCAGGAGCTGCAGAACTTGAATGCTCCACGTTGGCAGCGGTGATTTCACCCTGGGAAAAACTTCTTTTAAGTTTTACCTGCAATTACTGTCCTTGTGGGGAACATCCGTGGCTGAGTCTGTTCAAGCAGCAGATAAAAAATTGATGCCACTTGAATTTTCAGGGAGGTCTTCTGGTGTTTTTTTTTTTTAGCAGGAGGCCGATAGAATGCCCTCTGTTTGGCCATCCTCTATTTCCATTGTCACTTAAAACACTCAGTTTTTCAGTGTAGCAAAGGATTTGGGCAGATTTCCCAACGAGGTTTTTTTGTACAGTGCTCATATTGATTTTTTTTTCTCTTTTTCCAAAGAGTTCCCTGTAGGTAGAGATGAACAAACATCAACATTGTGTTCTCTTTAATGCATGTCCTGAAAAGTAGCTAAAGTAGCGTGGGTTTCTTAATTATTTAGAGTTTGCAGTTGCGTTTGTTCCCAGACAGCCTTGGATTTAAATCCCGTTGTGTGAGGGTGGTTTGAGTGGAACCTTTGGGCAAGCACAACCTTTGAGGTGCGATGATGCTAAACAACTAACTGATAATTTTTTTTTAAACCTCTTTTACTGTCCAGTACACTCAGAAGAAGCACTGTTCTTACTGGCAACGTGTTACTACCGCTCAGGAAAGGCCTACAAAGCTTACAGGCTCCTCAAGGGACACAGCTGTACCACCCCCCAGTGCAAATACCTGCTTGCAAAATGTTGTGTGGACCTCAGCAAGTAAGTGAATCCTCTGTCTTCTGGCCAGGGTCACAGATGCATTTGTTTTATTTATTTATTTATTAATTTTTAGCTTGGGTTTCTCTCTGAAAGCTGTCTGGTTGCACAAAGTAGAAATCCGTTTCAGAATTGGACCCAACAAGCATGAATTTATTGCAGAAACCTCTAAAAGGTGCTGAATAACTTCAGGCAGGAGTTGTCAAGCTGTGTAGAGAGGGAGAAAACGTTGATTGCAGAGATGACTCATCAGGTGTTGGTGTTTCTCTGATTTCCTGAAGGGTTTCCATTAAGGATTGGCCACTTCCTTCAAAAGCTGAGCTTGTTCCTCTTCCCCAGTTACTGCTCATGGGGGTGAGGGAAGAGGTGACAGTTTTAAAAAAAAAAAAAAAAACAAAAAACTGTTTTTAAAAAAAAAACCAACAAACCAACCTGGAATCCCCACCCAAGAATCCTGTCTTCAGCATCAAAATTAAATCTTTACAGAAATGTAGTGTCAAAGTGCCTTGCAGGTTTTCTGGGGTCTGACAGCGAGGTTTTTTTTTTACTGGAATTGCTTGAGCTTCAGGCTCTGAATCCCTCAGAGTTTGTTCCTAAGGGTATTTTATGTGTCCACATGGATCTTTCAGCTCAAATGTCTGGCTGAGGTGCAGATC
>NW_020956025.1:713192-729645 GCF_003031625.1 Empidonax traillii
CTTGCCTCTTCCACTGAAAGGGAAATCACCTGGATGTCCTGCTTGGAAAAAAAGTGCCAGTGGAATAAATTCCCAGCTGATTGTCCGCTCCTTTGCTTTTACAAAACCTGCTGTGTGCCTGCTGAACTGGTGGCAGTGAGATTTCCTAAGCACACTCTTCAGGATTTGTTCCATTTACCTGTCACGGTGGTGGAAGCACCTACCTGCAAGTAAAATTTCGTGTTAAATTTCAAATTAAAATCCAAAATATCTGCCACGTCCCCAAAGCTGGATCTTAGCTGAGTCTGTGGGGCCTTACAGATTGCGTTTCTCTTAGAAACAAAACCAAATGAAGCCTTGTTAGTAAGCAAAGCACCTTCAAAAATCAGGTGTCTGAAAGACTAAATCTGTCTGAAATCCTGAGATTAATCCCTTTTGGAAAAATCACTCTGTATTTTGTGTCTCTGCTTTCAGAGTGGGGTGGGATTTGGAGTTTGGTTTGTTTTTTTCCTTATCTCCCAGTAGAGCTGTTCGACCTCAGAGTCCTGACCCTCCCTGTTGTAGAGGAACCCCTGGATTATTTTACCCTTCATTTGCAGGAACTGGTTTGTTGTTTTGAAACCTATGAACACTGACAGTGAATTTCTGTGTTTGTTTTGTTTTTGTTTTGTTTGTTTGTTTGCAGCAGGGTGAAAACACACTGGACTGCCAGTCCTGTGAGCCTTGTAACCCCCTTTAAACCTCTTGTTTTTTAAAAAGGCTTGCAGAAGGAGAGCAGATCTTGTCTGGTGGAGTGTTGAATAAACAGAAAAGCCATGATGACATTGTTATGGAGTTTGGGGACTCTGCATGCTTTACACTCTCCTTACTGGGACATGTCTACTGGTAAAGTTGCTCTTTCATTTTAATGAATCTGGGGGAGTTTTTGCTTGGCCAAGCCCAATTTTAATCAAATATATCTTCAGTCACCACCTGTCTCTGGGTTACACCATTTTGGAGCATCATGGGTGCAGGTTGTGGAATCCACTTTATTAGGTGGATTTTGGTGTTTTGGGTTTTTTTTTTTTTGGTTTATTTTTTCACCCAAAACTTCTGACTGAAAACACAAATTCCTCTTTCCCAGCTGGTTCAATGTGCAATCCAAGAAACTGCTGGTTTGGGGTGGTTTTTACCTTTTTAGATTTGCTTTGTGTTCTTCCCTGGGAAAGACTCTCAAAACCTGTTTTTCGGTGTTGCCATTTAGATTTTTCTGTATCTATTTTGCTATAACCTTCAAATCAAAGTGCTGAGGGTGCCAGGCAGAATAATTTGACAACTTTAAGCGTTTTGCATTTACCCAGATACAAGAAAGGTTTCAGTAAATGTAAATGATTGAATGGGAGTAGTGGGGTGCTTGGGTTCCTCTCCACTATGTCTGTTCTCGATTATTTTCAGAATCATTGCTTTGTAGCCAAATGCTCCAAATGTTCAGTTTAACCCCTAATTTAGGTGCAAAAAAAAAAAAAAAAAAAAAGATATTTAAAATGGCTGGAAGGCTGACAATCAGGTTGCTGGCTGCAAAAAAGAAACAAGCAGCATCTTCCTTAAATGAAAATCCTCCAGCTATTCTAGTGCTTATATAACTTATTTTTGTGGGTTTTTTTTTGACAACTGTGTCTAAATATGTCAAATAACTTCAAAAGGACTCAGTATTTCTCTGTGGCTTGAAAAATGAGGAATGTTGCTGTGCCTCTCAACACGTTTTGGGGTTGGTTTTTTTGTTTGTTTGTTTGTTTTTCAACTCTTCTGGAAAGCTCTCTCTGAACAAAAAGTGCTGTTCTTAAGTTTCCCTGTGAACTGTTCCATTCTTTTTTTTTGTTTTATTTTTTATTTTTGCAGCAAGACAGACCGGCTTGCCAAAGGATCAGAATGTTACCAAAAGAGCCTTAGTTTAAATCCTTTCCTCTGGTCCCCTTTTGAATCACTCTGTGAAATAGGTGAGTCTGCAGAGCTGTTTTACTCATTTAAGGTGGTTTTTTTTTTTTACCTGTCTGATTGTGTCAGCCCGTCCCTTCTGCCACCACTTGTGACAAGGAGAGTTCTCTGAGGAGGTTTTGTGATTTCAAATTCTTTGCCAGTGTTTAGGACTTTTTGTATTGTGGGTTTGTTTTTTTTTTCCCATTTTCGCTGTTTATACATTTTTGGGTTTAACGATACCACGTGTTTTCCAACCTACAGTTGGTAGCCCCTTAGAAACTGTGTTTCTGAGAATAGCTTGAAAAAACAAGTCTATTTATATTAAAAAATGGATTGTCAAGGGTTTTTTTAGTGGAAGAACACTTCAGATTTGGTGTAAGGGGGTCTAGTGGGAAGTGTCCCTGCCCAGGGCAGGGCGTTGGAACTGGATGATCTTTAAGGTCCCTTCCAACCCAAACCATTCTGGGATTCTGTGAAATGCATTAAAATACTTTCTCCCTCTCCTTGTCTCTGACTGAACACTCCGAGGATAAACTCAGGAATAACTATTTCAATCTCCTTCCACTCTCACAGGTGAAAAGCCAGACCCTGACCAAACATTTAAATTAACATCCTTACAGAACTTCAGCAGCTGCCTGCCCAACACTTGCACAACGTTGGTGTCCAACCACAACATATCCCACAGGCAGCCCGAGAGTGTCCTCATGGAAACCCCCCAGGACACCATTGTGAGTGTTGCTGAAATCCTTTCGAGCCACTTTTCCCAGCTTAACTGAACAATTGTTGATTAATCTACGCCTGTGAGTGTTTGACAGCTGCCTTCCATCCTTCAGGAGCTGAACAGAATCAACTTAGAATCCTCCAATTCCAAATACTCCTCCCTGAACTCGGATTCTCCCGTGTCTTACATCGACTCTGCTGTGATTTCATCAGATCCTGTCCCCCTGGGCTCAGGAACTGCCATCTTGTCCAAACAGGCTCAGAACAAACCAAAAACAGGCCGCAGTTTACTGGGGGGACCTGCAGCTCTGAGCCCCCTGACCCCCAGGTGAGTCCTTGGCTGTGCTGGGGCTCATTTGGGGGTTGGGAACAAGGAAACTGCTGCACCCTCACCTAAACAACTTAAATATCTGCTCTTGGTCCTGGCATCGGGCTCTTCTGGTTTTTAAACTCACAGCTGGTGGCTTGGAAGAGGAATTGTTGGTTCAGGGTGTTGCTTATTGCCATGTTCGTGTGAGCTTGGATGTGGGGAAAAGGTTCTTCCCCCAGAGGGTGGTTGGCACTGAACAGGCTCCCCAGGGCAGTGGGCACAGCCCCAAGGCTGCCAGAGCTGCAGGAGGGTTTGGACAACGCTCTGAGGGACAGGGGGGGATTACTGGGGTGTCTGTGCAGGGCCAGGGGTTGGATCAGTGATCCTTGTGGGTCCCTCCCAGCTCAGGATGTTTTATGCTCTGATTCTCTGTTTAACCCCAGCTCTCCTGGTCTACCCCTGCCCCTTCCTCTCTGTGTTTTTGTTCTCAGCTTTGGAATTTTGCCACTAGAAACCCCGAGCCCTGGAGATGGAACCTATTTACAGAACTACACCAACTCCTCCTCTGTAATCGATGTGCCATCCACAGGAGCACCTTCAAAGAAGGTATTTTGCATTCTGGGATGTATTTACTGTTCTGAGAGCTGGACATTGCACTCTAAATTAGAGTCCATAATACAGATTAAAAACCTATCTGAGCTGCTGATTTCTTTTTCCCCACCCAAAATGCCCAGACATGTCCAGGCTGCCCTGCTGGTGTTGCTGGAGTAACCTGAGGAAGTTGCTGCATTTTCTGTCACAGGGAATTGGATAAATATTGATGCTTCCAAACAACAAAAGATTCAAACAGGGTGGAGTGTGAAGACTTAAAGTCTTGTTTAATCAGTGTATTTTTCAGAAGGAGCTGAAGCTTCTGCTTTCTTGCAAGCAGTTCTTGAGCTCTGGTTTACAAACCAGAGTAATAAAAATCCTACTGGTGGTTTGGGGAGGAACTGAGATTGGTGCAGTTTCACTCAGCAAAGTCTTGTGTAGAGGAAACTAAAAATTGTCCTTTTTTTTTTCACTCAGGAAGAAAGTGCCATAGTTGCCATAGTGATAAATGAGAGGTGGAATGTTGGTGACAGTTGAAGAACTATTTGTTCCTTTTTAAAAACAAAAAAAACCTGAGGATTTTTCCCTGTAAAAAACCAAAAAAACCCCAAAAACCAACCAACCAAACAAAAAAAAACCAGTTGCATGGGGGATGTTTTTATAGGGGGGCAACTCTTTAAAGTTAAATTCAGTGCAAATAATAGTGGTGAAATCCCCTTGAGAAGCAGAATTTGAATTTCCACGTTTGCCCTGGACAAATCTCGGTGCCCAACTCGCTGAAAGGGAAATGTGGGAGCTGTGCTGAAACAAATCTGCTGGGAGACATCCACACGGATCCCATTCCCAGCCTGGAGTTCCTCAGGACCAGCAATTTTCCAAGGCACATTTCAAAACGCTGCCCCGTGGTGGGAGGTGAATTTCCACCAGTCTGGAAATGGAAACAGGGAAGTTTGGAGGGGGAATTTGCTGCTGTTTCGTTGCTTTGAGCGACACAGCAGCCCCGAGGTGCAAGTTTACTACTCCCTGCCCAAATTCATCAGTGCTGTTACCAAAACACTGATATTTGAGATATTTTCCTCAAATTCAGTTCTGCTCTTGGTGGAGCCGTGCCTGGCTGAACCCAGGCAGTTTCCTAGGAAACACTTTTACAGAAAGGAATAAAAACATCAGGATGAATCCATTCCTCTCTGAGTGGCCAAGTGTGTTTGGGGCTGCCTAAGCTGCCCCTCTTGAGAACAGAAACTGGGAAGGGGAAAGGGCAGAGCAGGGCTTGGGAAGTGCAGAAATCAGCGTTGCTTGTGCTGATTTGATCCCACTCATCTGTTTTTTTTGGGGGGTCTTGAGGAACATCCCAACAGCCACCACTGAGCTCAGTCTTGGTGTCCTTGGAGTGGGCAGAATGACTTGTTTTGGTTTTTTTTTTTTTTTTTTAAGCTTTTCTTTGAAAAAAATAGGAAGAGAATAATCTGTTCTGAGCCATCAGACAGTGAATTTCTCCCCAAACTCCTCCTGCTCCAAAGGCTGGAGAATTAAAACGGGGGAAATAGTGATTTATGGTGTGTTAAAACAGGCTCAGGTGCTGTGCAGCGTCAGTGGTGAACGGATGGATGGGATGGGGAAAAGGATAACTCAAATATTTTTCTTTCCATGTTTTTTTTTTTTAAATGTGACATCTCTTAATTCCCTTTCAGAGCACAGTTTCTTGCCACTAGGTGGAGATTTTATATCTCCAAATAACGTGCATGAAGTTTGATAAATTTGGTGTTATTAACAGGTAGAATGAGCAATCCTCTTGATGGTTCCTCCCTGGAATGAGGTGAACTCTTCCCCTTTTATTTAAATAATTCTGTTTCTCCTCCTTGGGGCCGGTTTGTGGTGGGCAGGAATTGGGTGTAGCAGAGGTGGAGATTCCTTAGTGACATCATAACAAACCTGCAGAAACTCTGTGTTGTGCAGACTGTCAGCAGGATAAGCCAGGCTGGAACAAAATCTGTCTTCTCCCAGAGTGGGAACAGCAGGGAAGTCACTCCAGTCCTTGTTGCACAAACACAGAGCTCTGGTCCCCAGACAAGGTAAGAAAGAAATAAAAACCATCTTGGTATTATTGTTGTTGTTTTTTTTTTTCTTTCCTTGAAAGAATTTGGTGCTTTGTCAGCCCCAACCTGTGGGGGTTGTTCCTGCAGAATTCAAAATTTGGCTGAGGAAGTGGGGGTGAAATAACTCCAGTTATTTGTTGAAGTAATTTAAATTAACCAGTGCATTTACATCACTTTCATCAGTAAATAAATAAATAAATAAATAAATAAATAGCTGGAAGGAAATTCTGCTCTTGGGGGGGGGGGGTTTATCCCTTGAAATGTGAATTCCTGTGCTATGGCACTCGAGCCTCTCTGTTTAAAACAAATATAAAAACTGTTACTATTTTAAAAAGGAGCAAAGAACTTTGATTTTTTTTTTTTAGCCTGTAATTGTTTTATTTTTGGTGGTTTCCAGTACAACACCTCAGGTATTGAGCCCAACCATTGCTGCTCCACCAAACTCACTGCCTCGAAGAAGCTCTCGCCTGTTTACCAGTGATAGTTCTACAACAAAGGTAACACTGGAGAAATTTGGGGTTTCTAACCCACCTAAGAATATCAACCCTTAATTCCCAACATTTATAGCCATTTTAGCAGCTTAAAAACAGATTTTTTTAGTGAGCGGGGCGTGATTCTTTTATATAATTTTACACAATTCACTCGTTTCTGAATTTAAAAGTATTCTTCTGTGTGTGACTCTTACTCTTCTTGCTTGCAGGAAAATAGCAAAAAGTTAAAAATGAAGTTTCCACCCAAGATCCCCAACAGGAAAACAAAAAGTAAAACAAATAAGGGAGGAATAACTCAACCAAACCTAAATGACAGTTTGGAGATCACCAAACTGGACTCTTCCATCATTTCAGAAGGGAAAATTTCCACTGTTGCTCCACAAATCCAAGCTTTTACCCTCCAGAAGGCAGCAGCAGGTCTGTTTGAACACCACTGCACTGTAGTAAAATATGATATATCCGGTTTTTTTAATGCTGAATGAAAAAATAATGTTACTTCGGTGTTCCTTTGGTTTCCTGTTTCATTTAGCCTGCACCTCTGTGTGATTATAAAAACTGATTTGACTCAGTATTTTCTCGTTAACTGATGTGTGAAGAAGTGTTAGAAGTGGCTGGTTGTCAGCAGATACATCTTACAAGCTCTGGTGCTTGTTAATTATTGAAGTATTTTCTAGGTGGTTCTTGTTAATTATTAAAGTATTTTCTAGGTATTGATATATAAAGTCCTATAAACTATATATAGTATGTTAATTGTAAAAGTACAATATAATGCTGTTATATCAAAACATTGTATTATGAAATATTAATATAATAATAATAGAAAGTATTATAAAATACTAATGGTTCAAGAATTACCCTTGGAAACTCCAAGGAGTTGCTCCTAACTCAGCCATCTTCCCTCAAAAGTGGGCTTGATGTGGCCTGTTCTCCCTTCTTATTTCCCGCTTGTTTAAAAACCAAATCTTTATTCAGATTGTGAGGGGGAAAAAAAAATCTTAATCAAACTGGTGAATTCCTCTCTTTTGGCTCAGCAAGGTTTCCAGGCAGCAGGGGAGGTGTATCCATGGCTACCCCCTGGAAACTGTGCTCAGACCCGGGGAAATGCTTGGAAAGCTGCTGGAAAAGCAGGATTTCCACTTGCCCTGAGCTCCAGGGTTTCTTAAGAGCTCCTCACCGTCTGCCTTCCCCTATATTCAGAATTATCATCTGGATGTTAGGTGGATATTCAGAATTATCATGCCCAGTCTGAGGCTGTGCTCAGAAAGATTGATTTTTCCCAGGTAAATTCCAGAGCCGTGCCTGCCGCGAGGGGAGAGCTTTTCGGGGGGCTGAGCACTTCCAACTCCCCCAGATCTGTTTCTTTTCGTTGGGCCCCTCTTTCCTTACTGCATTTTTCTCCCAGAAGGTTTGATGAGCCTCCTGAGGGACATGGGCAAGGGTTACTTGGCCTTGTGCTCCTACAACTGCAAAGAGGCCATCAACATCCTGAGCCATCTGCCCTCCCACCACTACTACACAGGCTGGGTGCTGTGCCAGATTGGCAGAGCCTACTTTGAGCTGGCAGAGTACATGCAGGTAGGACCTCAGGGTTGCTTTTCCTCTTTCCACTTTTCTCTGATAGTTTTTTTTTTATGTTATTTGTTCTTCCACCCAACTCTTGGGGTCTCCTCCTTGTCTGTCCTCACCTGCAGCTTTGCTGATGGAACCGGCTGTGCGGTGTTTGTAAATCATCACCGAAACGATTTTGGGCTCTAAACTAAACTCCTCTGTGTTTTGAGTGAATTCATCTCCCATCCGTGCCCCAGTTTCCCTTTCAGGCTCAGGAGCACTGGCACAGCTGAGGTGCTGGCAAACAGGAGTGAGCAGTTCAGGGTAACCCCCCCAGTTTAACTCTCCCTGGCACTGCTCTTCCTGGCAGCTGATGGATCTGATTTTTTTTTTTTTTCCCCAGGTTTTTAAAACACTTTCTGGCAGAAATATGTGCTGGAGACAGACCCAGAAGGTTTCAGAAGGGGGGTTTTAAACTATGCACATTCTGCTTAGAGCTGGAGCCTGTTGGGCTGCTTAATGGTTCCTTTACAAAGCTGAGGCTACAGCCCAAATCCCACAATTCCAGACTGGTTTGGGTGGGAAGGGACATAAAGATTGTCCAGTGCCACCCCCTGCCATGGGCAGGGACACCTTCCACTAGTTCAGATTGCTCCAACCTGGCCTTGGACACTTGCAGGGATCCAGGGGCAGAACACTTACAAAGCCAGGAGGATGCTCAGGGTGGATGTGAAACCTCTCACACACAATCGACCTCCGAGCTCTGCTCTGGTGGGGGAGGATTTTGGTTTGAAGTTCTCCTTCTCTTCTTAGGCCGAGAGAATATTTTCAGAAGTCAGGAGGATTGAGAACTACAGAGTAGAAGGCATGGAGATCTATTCCACCACCCTCTGGCACCTGCAGAAAGACGTTGCCCTTTCGGTTCTTTCCAAGGATTTGACGGACATGGATAAAAACTCACCGGAGGTATAAAAAGCCACGGGTTGGAGGGGAGGAAAGGGGAACTGCACGGGGCAAAATCAATGAGCTCTGAGCTCTAATCATCTTTTTTTTTTCCTATGGGGATACACCTGAACGCGGCAGGATTGTCACTTTGAACTCCTGATGCCCAAAATGCCTTCCTAAAATTCAAATACCCCCTGGTGTGGAACAGGTTGAAACCTTTCATCTGCTCACGGTTATTTAAATTTGCATTGGCACTGCTGATCCAGGGTTACTCAGTCACTCCTGCCAGGCTGCAGAGATAAGGAATATCTTTTTTTCCTGTAACCACCCCTTAATTGTTGGAGTTAATTCCCTGGCACTTGAAATGTTTGTTCAGGAGTTTATTTGCAGATGTGATGTTGCACATTTCCATCCCAAAGTCCATGAAACTGCAGAGTGTGTGGCAATGTGGGGTCATGAGGTGCAAGAACCCTTTTAAAGGATGCCACAATAAAAATAATAATATGTAATATACATTTATAAATGTGTGCTCTGAGAGAGGCGTAGGGGATATTGGGATTTTTGGTTTTTTCCCCCTGCAGATTTCCAGATTTGTCACTTGGAGGGAGCTTAAGAGTGGAAAGTACCATCTGCCCCTTCATTATTCTTAAATATCAAAGATGTTTTATTTTTGGCCTTCTCAGCTTCAGAAGCCTGAAGTCATTAATCACCAGAGGATCTAATTATCACAAACTTGTCGAGTGTCCTTAAATTCTCCATTTCTGTGTTCCAGCTCGTGTGTTTGTTTATTTTATGAGGTGTCTTTAGGCCCCTTTCCCTCACAGGAACGAGACTCAAGTGTTGATTTATCACTGTTTATTTTGGTGTTTTTTTTAATCTAGGAGGAATTTATTTAGAACTAGGAAAAAAAAAAAAATAAATGTGTTCAGCTCAGCTTTAGTCCCTCTGAGGTGCAGAAAGGATTCCAACCCTGCCCTGTCTTTGCCAGGCCTGGTGTGCTGCAGGGAACTGCTTCAGCCTGCAAAGGGAGCACGACATTGCAATCAAGTTCTTCCAGAGGGCCATCCAGGTGGATCCAAACTATGCCTATGCCTACACCCTGCTGGGCCACGAGTTTGTGCTGACAGAAGAGCTGGACAAAGCCCTGGCTTGTTTCAGGAATGCCATCAGAGTCAACCCCAGGCACTACAACGCCTGGTAGGTGTGGGTTTGTGCCCTGCTGTTCCTCGAGGTGAGGGATTCCTGCGGGAGGAATTATCTTCTGGATGCTGCCCCTGCTGGGATTTCATGGAATTCTAGGATGGTTTGGGTTGGAAGGGACAGCTCCCACTAGAACAGGTTGTTCCAACCTGCCCTTGGACACTTCCAGGGTCGGGGGATCCACAGCCGATTTCCCACTGCTCTCTCTGGGAAGAGAGCAAAGCTCTTCCTGCAGAAGGTGTGGGGTTCATGTCTTTATTAAATAAACATTTACTTCCACAAGGAAGGCAAAAAACCTGGAGATTTTTGATTTTTCCACAGGTCTTTCAGGCTGTCCCTCTGTGCAGCATTCCTTGTGCATCCAGTTATTTTTCCTCACCTGCAGTTCAGTGAGGAACTCAGCCCCTTCATACCTTGGGATGCAGTTAATTTCTTACAGCTTTTTAATGTGTAAAGCAGTTAAAAATTAGATTTGTGAGTGTAAGTCACTTAGTCTTGAACTTTTTTTTTAATCCTTTTATTTTGTGGCTGCTTAGCCAGTCTTCCTGTAGTTCTTCAACTACCTCAGTGAGGAAAAAAAAAAAAAGTAAATTTTAGACACAGCTTCCTGGCAAGTCTACAAACCACTCACTGCCAAGAACTAATCTGATTAAAACAAAAAGTGTCACTTAACAGAGTTGTTTCTGTGCCTGCAGGTACGGGCTGGGCATGATTTATTACAAGCAGGAGAAATTCAGTTTGGCAGAAATGCATTTCCAGAAAGCCCTGGACATCAACCCTCAGAGCTCAGTCCTGCTGTGCCACATCGGAGTCGTAAGTGGATTGTGCTTCATCCTTGGCTTTTTCACCCTGCACTTGGCAGGAGAAAAATCACTTTAGTCCTCTCTGGAGTGCAGTGATTTCTGTCCTGCCTGTGTTTCCTCTTTTGCTTCTTTTGTCCCAGGCAGGTGTAGAGGTCACAACCCACTTCTTAAGGCAGCTTTGTGCCCCGTGGGATTTAATTAATTAATTAATTTAATTTCGCTCAGGAGACCTCAGCCACCCCCCCCTCAGTTCAGTTTACAGGGCTGTTTGGAAAGTCAGTCCTGGAAAACCAGCAGCCTCACTGGCCAATCTTGCTGACAGAGTTGGGAAATAATTCTTGGATGTTGGCTCTGAGTGGGGGGTGGGGACCTGCTGGCTCTCATTTGCCCCCAAAACTGTGCCCCATCCCACAGGAGCTGTGGCTGCTTCTCCTTTAAACACAGAGCAAGATTTCTGGCTTCACTCCTGGCCAGAGGATTTTAAAATGATTTCTGCAAGGCCTTGGGTGGGGAGAAGGTTTTGGGGTGGAGACAAAGTGAGGAAAACCTGTTCAAACTTGGTCTAGAATCAGGCCGGTATTTTTCCTAAAGGAGCAGATCATAATCAAACATAATCAAAAAGGTTTGAGATGTTATTTTTCCATTTCAAAATTGCTCTCCCTCTCTGTGGCAGGTCCAGCACGCACTGAAAAAATCTGAGAAGGCTTTGGACACGTTGAACAAAGCCATCAACATCGACCCCAAGAACCCACTATGCAAATTCCACAGAGCTTCGGTGTTGTTTGCCAACGAGAAGTACAAGGTGAGATTGGTTTCTACATTATTTTTTTTTTTTAAATTTATGTGTTGATGCATTATCTAAATTTAATTTCTTTAGATATTTACATTGTTGTCATTTTTTTTTCTGACCTGTTATTGTGAGTTTATACCGAGTTACTAAATTATTTGGCCCTGGTGAAGCAGTGAAATAAAAGATTTGGGCTCTCCCTTTCTCAGGCTCAGACTTACAAGATTAAAGTTTATGCTGCTCACAGAGACTGCATAAAAGTTAATTAAATGTTCTGGCTTTTAGCACCACTTCTAAGGGAGCTTAGATTGATAAATGTTGCTGCTGCTGGGTAAATAAATGCAGGTTTACACCTTGATTTCTGTGACAAGTCCAAACTTGAAATTGTGTTCACACGAGGAGGTTTTAGAGGATTAAATGGAGCTTTTATAACTAAAACCAATGTTTTATTTCTAACTGCAGACTTATTTTTAGGTTGAATTCCTTTGTGATGCCAGGGGACTGTCACAGCAGAATAAATAGCTCCAGCATCAGCAGTTACTTTGAAAGTAAAGTGGAAATCTGACTAAATATTTTGGGTTTCAAATGCAATATAAACACAGTCTTTTGCAGAAGTCCCCAAAATGCACATCTAAACCCAGAATTCTTCAAAAGCACAGGCTTGAGATTAGTACATGCACCACAAAACACATCAATATTATGTTTTAGGAGTTAAATAAGTCACAATTTGATGTCACAACTGGTTGCAGATCTCTGGCTTGTGCTCACTACACTTTTTTTTTTTTTTTTTCATCTTCCTTTCAGTCAGCTTTACAAGAACTTGAAGAATTGAAGCAGATTGTTCCCAAAGAGTCTCTTGTTTACTTTTTAATAGGAAAGGTAGGTTAAAAAAAACCCTCCCTGTGACCACAAATCCTCTGTTTTTCCTGTTGCTGCTTAATGAGCAAATGTCACTAAGCTGCTTCCACCTGGAGCAGCCTTCTAAAAATTCCCAAAGCTTTAAATAAGGCTTAGTGCTCCCAGCTTTATTCTGGAGCAGCTTCTCAATGCAGAGGACACTTAAAGAGAGCTGTTCCTGGAATAAAACAAAACCAAGGGGGGGGAGGGGAATAAAATCACCCAGGCCAGTTGTTACTTTTGGCCTGCTTTGATTTCCCCACTGATAATTAATTTTAAAAGGCTTTTTTTTTCCTTTTTTTAAAAGGATTTCTTCCCAAAATCCCACCTAACCCTTCCGTCTGTGAGTTTGAAGCCATTTCCCCTTGTCCTGTCCCTCCAAGCCCTGTAAAAAGTCTCTCTCCATGTTTCTTGTAGCCCCTTCAGGCACTGGAAAGATATAAAATATATAAATATATATAAAAAGATCCTGATAAAGAAACTTCATTCAAAAGGGACACTTGGCTGTGTCATCATTCCCTGGAAATGGGATTCTGTCAGGATTTGATTCTCAGGATAGCAGTGATGTTTGCAGTGGAAATGCTGAAAACTTGGAGGGGTAGCAGAGTTGATTATTTGCAGGTTGTACCAATTAAAATATTGAATCACATTCTGGGGCACTGGGTCAAAAACCCTGAATAAGAAATAATTGCTCTTTTTTTTTTTGGTGTGAAATGCCGGAGGAGTGACCTGGTAACAGGAATCCTCCTTTCCCACCCCCTCCTCTGCTCCTGAGCTTTAAAGAACTTCCTGCTGGGAAACAACCAGACAAACCTCTGGCACAGTCCTGGAGAGCTCTGTCAGCAAGATTTCTTTATTTTCTTTTTAAAAAAACTAAACAGAGATAAAAGGTTTGACCTGAAATGTCTTGACTGGTGTTTGCCCAGGACCCTTAAAGTGACATCACACTTGCCATATCCTGATGAATTTAAATATTTCCACTGTTTCAGTGTTTAACACAGGTAAATTATTTGCTCATCTGATCTTAATGATAAGGAATCAGCTGCTAGTTTAATGTAATTTTGGGATTTTTAAGCAGAAACCCTTGCTCTTTCTACACACATTTATTTCCTTTGGGACTCATAAAATAACTTTTTCATCCCTCCCCCCCTCTGTTGCTTTTCATAAACCCTCAGTTCCCTGTAGCAGCTTCGTGTAAATGGGAGTTTTTTCTGCATTATTCTTTTTTTTTTTTTTTTTTAATGTTATTTTTAATTTATTTTCAGGTTTATAAAAAACTGGGGCAGACCCACTTGGCCCTCATGAATTTCTCCTGGGCCATGGACTTGGATCCCAAAGGAGCCAACAACCAGATCAAAGAGGCCATTGACAAGCGTTACCTTCCTGATGATGAGGAGCCCATCACTCGAGAGGAGCAGATCAGTGAATGTTACCCCTATGAATCAGGTTTGGATTTCCAACCCCTCTTTTCTTTTTCATTTAAAGAGGTTTTTGTTGGTTTTTTTTCTCCCAGAGCAAGATCCCTTCATTTTTCCTACTCCGAGCATATATTAAATAAAGGGTTATTTCACAAAGGGGGCTTTTGATGGGAAGCAGTTTGGGGTTGAATGAAGAGAAAATAAAACACTTTAGGGGAATAATCCACAAGAAGGGATAAGCCCAGGTTTCTCTTCTCTCAGCTTTTTTGATTCTGAGCTTAAATTCCTTTTGACAGTTGTAAATGGTGACCTCTTTGGAGGCTGAAACAGAGATGGAAAATCAAATGCTGATGAGCAGTTTAATTCTTTTCCTGAAAGGAAGAAAATATGGCAGGGTTGGGGTTCTGGAATTGATCTGCAATTCCAGATCCTCAGCTGGAAAAAGCAGGACAAGGTTCCAGCTGTTTATCACTTTGATTTTTTTGATTGAACCTGTGTGATTTTTAATATGGGAAATTTGCCCTGCACTTCCTGAAAGATCCATCTGGATTTTTTCCTGCTGTTGGAATTGGGTTTAATTTAAAGCCTGAGCATCTTCTGACCAGGAGATGGAGACAGAGACTGGAACTGTTAAGCAATACCAAAAAAAAAAACAAAACAAAACAACCCAACAGCTTAATTTGTCCAACAAATGCTGACAGATTGTTCAGGGGTTCCACAGCCTCAGCTGAACGACTCTCTGGGGTTACATGAGGAGTAATTTAAGGTAGTCCTGGGAAAAGGGGGAAGTTGTTTGGAATATTCGGGGTCGTTTAAGGCATTTTAGGACATGAAGTTGCCTCCTGGAGTGTTTTCTTTAAAGCAGTGAAGTGCATCTGTGTTTTCTCCACGTGAGAAACAAGTGAGGATTTGGGAATTTACAGTTAATTTGTGCAGAGCAGGGTCCAGTCACGTCCCTGTGTGGGAAGAACAACCATCATCAGATATTTGCCTTTTTGTTCTGGCCTCAACAGGCATGGAATTTAA
This sequence comes from Empidonax traillii, assembly GCF_003031625.1. Classification (NCBI taxonomy): domain Eukaryota; kingdom Metazoa; phylum Chordata; class Aves; order Passeriformes; family Tyrannidae; genus Empidonax; species Empidonax traillii. The sequence goes on from NW_020956025.1 coordinate 727,960, forward strand.
ATATTTAAGGGTGGCCTCAGGTATTGTGTGCAGTGTTGTGTGTCAGGGGAGCAGGGGGAGCTGCCCAACCCTCCTGAGGTGATTTTGGGATCTTCCCTGGCAATCCCAAGCCTGACTTAGTGTTGGATATTGCAGGTTTTTAACAGAGTGAGGCCAAGGCAGTGGGTTTTGGTAAGGGGTACTTTGTGGTTTATTGGTGTGAATTCCTTTTGAAGTTTATTTAGGATTAGGGAGCAGTGGGTTCAGACTGAAAGAAGGGAGATTTGGGGGAGATATTGTGAAGAATCTCGTCCCTGGAAGGGTGGGCAGGCCCTGGCACAGGTTGCCCAGAGAAGCTGTGGCTGCCCCTGGATCCCTGGAGTGTCCAAGGCCAGGTTGGACGGGGCTTGGAGCAACCTGGGCTGGTGGAAGGTGTCCCTGCCCAGGGCAGGGGGTGGAACTGGATGGGCTTTGAGGTCCCTCCAGCCCAAACCATTCCAGGTGTCTGTGATTTCCCTGGGCTCCTCCAAGCTGTCAGGGCTCAGGTTTTGCAGGAAAATGGGAGAAGCCCCAAGGCTTTAAAAAACACTGTGAGGGGAAGCCCAAACCTGTTGCTGTTGAGATGCTGGAGAGGGTTGTGGGGGGATCCTGGCAGTGGAGTTTGACCCTTTTTGTGTCCTTTCTCCTCCTCCTCCTCCTCTGCAGTTGGCACGGACGAGTCCCAGGAGAGCAGCATGACGGACGCAGATGACACGCAGCTCCACGCGGTGGAAAGCGACGAATTTTAACCTCCAAGAGCCACTGTCTGAGCCTGAGTGTGTGTGACTGGTACTGTCGTGTCCTCCCCTTCCTTCCCACCCTGGGTGTTCACCTCTCTGAGCCAGCGCTGTCGTCGATCTCCACTGACACCCCACGAGTGGCACCTCAGAGCTGAGCTGTGCCAGAGTCCATGGCAGTGCAATATCCAGCTGCTGCTGCTGCTGAGTCTGACTAGGTTGGCTCTCACACATTTATGAAAGTGACTGACTGAGGAAGAAGAAATGCTGGTTTTTGGACTCCCCTTTGCTGGAAAACAAACAAACAAACAAAAAAAACTCACCAATATCATGGAAGACAGACTTGTGGTTTGCTGTATGGAAGGCAGTAGATGTGGGGATAGTACTAATGACGAGGTGTCTTGTTCTTTTTTTTCCAGAAAAAAAATGTGTCTTAGTTTGGGTCTTTCTTGGTAAGCAGAGTGCTGAACCTCATTTCCAAGTTCTCCAAGGACAGTGGTGACAAAACAGGACTCTTGCCTATTGTAGTGTGACTGAAATGCCAGGGAGTGTCGGTGACCTCGAAGCTGCGGCGTCTCCAGCGAGCCAGCCCAGGACTGGGAGCGAGTCCCCCCCACGGAACAACAGCCTGTGGGCCCTGCTCAGAGAGCAGGCTGCAGGAGAGAACCTCCCACTGCAGGATCAGAGCTTTCCTCAGATGCTTTTCATGTCCTAACCATGAATTAATTTATTGGCTCGGGAAGGGGCAGTGTTTTACTCTGCCCTCGAGTCAGCACCACCTCGCTTCGTTTCTCCTGCACCCCTCCACTTGTTCTTCCCCCTCTTAAGAGTAACAGAAATTTAATAAAGGGCAAAATCAAGAGACAAACGAGGTACAAGTGTAATGTTGACAGCGTGGAACCCTTCATCCTGAGAGAGGGGGAAGACTGTG
>NW_020956026.1:0-2704 GCF_003031625.1 Empidonax traillii
CAAAAAAAAAAAAAAACAAACAAAAAAAACCACCAAAAAAAAAAGAACCCTTCTTAGGGTTACTAATCTGAGAGATACACAGAAGCACATGCTAAAGTCTTGACCAAGGCCATGGAAGGCTACATCTCCTATATATAAGTTTAATATAAAACCATAAGATACACATGTTCACATGCCTTTAGTTTAGAAAGTCACTTTTCTGTATTTGATGATATCTCCGCCTCTCTTACACAGTGTGGTGAACATAAATGAGTTTCATAAAATTGTACTTATTCTAGCATAATTTACATATGGATGCCAGATACATCCACATTTTAGTCCTCTGCTATTCCTGGAAACAAAGACCATACTCCTTTATCAATTACACTAATCCAAAATAATCTTTTCATGGAATACTTGGCATTAAGAGAAAATATTTATATCCAAAACAAGCAAGATGATCCATTTCTATTCTATACATTGTTTTAGGTTACTGGGTCACTCACACAAGTTTTCCTTAGACTGACATGACACACAAATTACCTTCTAATACAGTTCTCCCATACAGATCTATGTGCACGAGTGGATCGCCTACATGATATAACAACTTCAAAGAGGGGACAGAATGATCAGAGGAGATAAATATTTGAAGAGCTGGACGCGGATAATAACCTTTTAGGACTGTTCCCACAATTTTGGCAGGTAAATGTGTCTGATATGAGCACTCCAGTCATGCACAGATAGATGACACATTTGTGTGTGGGCAGAGAATGAAATTGGGTGTGGACTGCGTGTCTCTGCAATGGGTACAGTGATAGGTCTAACTCAGCACCAGAGGCACTGAGTCATCTGTTCAGAGCTTAGAGTTCCTCATCGTTTTCTCTTTACCACATGGAAAAATCCTGGCTGGATTGCCTGCAAATTTATCCTTGCTGGCTGGGGCCCAATCTGAGAGAAAGGCCAACACACAGCGGGGTTTAGACACACTTGGAAACACTCCCCGAAGTCCACTGATTCATGTAAAAGGAGATTGTATACCCTCACGGTAACACCAAGCACTCAAAACAGTTATTTTGTCTCTTGCATTCTCTTACAGAACAAGCATAGCTGAAAATAAACAGTCTTCTAAATATCTTAAGTGGCACTTGAAGAATTGAACTCAGAGGCACTTGGAAAAACCCAAGCATTTAACTTATATTATGGAAGTGGGTAGAAAGAAAATGATATCTAATTTTGGGCAATAATCACTATGATCACTTTAGATGCTGACAGTGAGTAAACATTTCTATATTCCGAAATCATGCCCAGCATCACTATCACATTGTCTTTGGCTTACCTTTTCAACACAAATTGGTAAATTAACTACATGCCAACAAACCCAGTGGCATGATGGCAGACAAATACTCCCTTATCCTCAAAGTAAAAACACAATTGTAGCCAATCATAACAGCCTGAGCTAAAGAAAACCTCAGGAAATCTTATGAAGAAGTGACAATATTGCAGAATAATACCACAAACAAGATAGCTGCTGTTGCTTTACTTCTTGTACCATCTCGTAAGACTATGGCATAAACCTGGTACATATAAATATTTCTGCTCTAGGAAGCAAGAAAAAAATATGTTTTACTATATAATTTCCAGATGAAGGTCTTGAACATACATGCTGTCAAGTGAGAAGTGTTACAGGAGAGGTATTATGTGTAGCAGAGGAATTATATTACCTGCACCACTAACAAGGGCAGGGGAAAAAAGGTGGTGCCTATTAGAATAGGTATTGTTTTCAATTCTCCCACTGGCAGATAAAGCATACACATGCTATGGCAAGAGCAGATTGTAGGAGATGAGGAACCAGAGGAGTGTCTAATTAGCCCCTCTAGCCAAGGAGCAGCTGATCGAATATGCCAAGCTCAAGGCTCTAGGCTGGACGTCAAGCCTATCTTCATGTCCAGTCCTTCTCCTTCTGCTGTCACCCAGAAGTGACTTTGGCCCCTTTTGGATCCAACCTTTTGGATCAGATGCCCTAGATAATGTTGGTATGCAATTCCTTTCTTAATATGGGGCTTTGTAATAATCTTAATTGGTAATCAGGTTCTTGGAAAATGGTTGTGAAGAAAGCGAAGTTTCTCTTAGAGCTTAGAGAGAATAACAGATTATCTACTTCCTGCCTAATGCAAGATTTCTTTTTCTTTTCTCCGAAACAGCTGGAGACTACCACCATGGGAGACAAGGAACTGAACCGGATGAATTCTGAATCTAACATAATCACAATTTCTATTCTCCCTAAAAAGCATGATCAAATGATTAATGATGAGAGTGTACCATTACTGAGACATAAGCTGATCCCAGAAAGTGAGTCAAACCTGAAAGTTCACCAGCACAGATTTTCATATCGATACCAAAGATCAATTTGGTCAGAAGGCTCCTAAAACATATGTCAAGGTGAATGACTAAAATCTAGGTAGGCAGGATTCTACAGCAGTCATCAGATAAAATCAGTTAAAAATGCAGTTTGTTACAGAAGTCAGCCAGTCAGCTACATGTCCCAACAATGGTACCCCCAAAAATGCAAACCCCAGCTGCATGTAAATAGACAATTCATTAGCATGAAGCCTACATGCATTATCATGGTTTGTAGAGGTCTGACAAGAGAAGCCCAAGCAATGTTATCTCAAGGATTCCTTGTGCCCCCCAGGCACTCTCTGTGCCCTCCACTGCCTTTGCGCAG
>NW_020956026.1:3588-65151 GCF_003031625.1 Empidonax traillii
TGCAGTTTGTTACAGAAGTCAGCCAGTCAGCTGCATGTCCCAACAATGGTACCCCCAAAAATGCAAACCCCAGCTGCATGTAAATAGACAATTCATTAGCATGAAGCCTACATGCATTATCATGGTTTGTAGAGGTCTGACAAGAGAAGCCCAAGCAATGTTATCTCAAGGATTCCTTGTGCCCCCCAGGCACTCTCTGTGCCCTCCACTGCCTTTGCGCAGCAGTGGGACCATAAGCTGACTGCAAAGGGAGCTGCCTTTTGTTCTGGTTGCAGAAAACATGTGAATGACGACAGCAGTAGGAATAATAAATACAAATGGTATTACGCACACATGCAAACATCCCTGCAGAAAATTCAGCCATAGGGTGAATACCAAAATTTTACTTGTCACTTAGCTATTTATAAAATCAAAGAGACTTAAAAATAGCAAAAAATACTTATCCTTGCCAAAACCATCTCCCAGAGTGGACAGCCCCAGGGGCTGAGATCTGAGAATGATCCAAACAGCAGTGGTACCTACCCAGCGGGGAATTCCCAAAACAGGAAAGATACCCCAGAGCTGACACAAAGCCAATAGATTTGGCTCCCATGCCAGACTTCCTCCAGCTGTCAAGGCAAGTGTATCATGGTTAAAAAAATCTGCTGTGCTCTGGCTATTTCCTGCTGGAGCTGTAGTGAGCTGGGCAGAGACAAGAGAAGCTCAAGAGCTCTGTTGAGCATCCCTGGCCGAAGATCAGAAACACGCAACCAGCCCCATCCTCTCCAGTGGCATCCAGCACTGCATGGCATTGCAGACAAGGTCTTTTATCAGTCCCTATAAGCTTTCTACCACCCTTTCTGCAGTAATGCTTACATGGCATTACTCAACAATTCATCTGTTGCTCTGCTGGATGAACCACTCCCCTTGTCACCACTCCCCTCAGAGCCATACCTGTGAAATTATCTTTTGCTTCCAAGATATGAGAAACATCCTTTTGGGGTCAGCACCCTGCTGGGGATTATAAGCATGCAAACTGAAGCTTAAAACTAGTCCATGCACTACTGAGTATATTACCCCATCTGCAAGCGATGGAGTAAACCCTCAGGAGGGGTGATTTTATCTGATACAAGAGTGGGCAGAGAGAGATCTGCAAGCTGTCCTGGACCAGTATAGACCCAGGCTTTAAAAGTCCCATGTGGTTAAACAGTGAGTCATGGCTGATCTCTACCTTGCCTGTCAACACTCACCATCGCTTTACATCCTTATCATTGTTAGAGTACAACAGAAGATCACAAAAAGTTTTCAGAAGTGAATAACATTAGTTTATAACACATCACAGCTCACCCAGCCTCTGTGCAATACAGAAAATCTTGAGGTAGGGAGTATTTTACAGCTTCTTAAAATCAAATATAAACAGAACTCAAGGATTTGTTACGCCACCTGTAAAAGAAAAATTAATTGGAGGAGCATAAGCCGAACATTGGCAGGTTATTTTAAAAACCTGCACTGGGTTCTTTTGCACCCAAGTCTATTCAAAAGAGTTCGTGTAAACATATGCATACGTAGCAATACTTAGATGCACATATCTACATATGTGTACAAATATGCAGTAGAGCATTCCTCTACTCTGGCATCCTTTTAATATAACACCATTTTAAAGTCCTTCACGAGTTGAGAGACAGATCCAGCCTTACCTTCCTAATTCCCAGCTTCTCTTCACCTTTTGAAACCGAATCCTCATTGTTGTCTCTATGGTGACAGTGACGTCCACATCCCCCGATGAGATGGCTGCTGGCACGCACATCAGGTGCCAGAGTAAATCCATCAGCACTGGAAACCTCTCCAGCTCCTCCATGGGACATGATGCTCTTCTCCAGAACTCAGTCTGACAAACAATCTGGTAAAGAAAGCAGTGTTAAGCCCCCATCCCATGCCTAAAATAGTGGGAAAATGGGTCTAAATATGCACTGTAAAACCTTTTTTTATTTTTCTCTTCAACAATAATTACTACTACTTGGGAAATAAATGTGATAGCACTGCTATCAAAGAGTGTATCTGGATAACCTACACAGAATGAACTAATTAAAGGTAATTTCTCCCAGAGGTTTTGAGAGTGAGAAGATATTTGTGTCATGAAGTAGAAGTAGCTGATAAGCAGCATGATGAAAACCTCCCGCAATGTCCATCCACCTGGCACACGGAACCAGCAGTGACAGAAGGATGTTTCTTGGCTCATCATTAGTGGAAAGAAGAGCAAGAGGAGAGATTTTTATCAAGTGCTAAGTGAAGAGCAGCAGGTGGGACCTGCAAAGGTGTGCTTTTCAGACAGTCACAAAAGGTGGCTCCAGTGACTTTCTCTGCTTAGGAAAGAAACAGTGAGTCACTGGGGTTACAAAACGACAACTATTATACATAGTCCTTGTTATATTTTATGATGTATATACCTAGTTGTTGAAACACATGCCCATTGTAACATGCTTTCTTGTAGCAACTTATAGGCACAGCGAAGGATGTTCAGTTCTCGCTAGCTCTTTCCCTCTGGGTACCCAAACTGGGGAAGGTGTGTGCCAGGGAAACAGCTTTGACTTCCTGCCACAGTCCAGCACCAGCACCTGCTAATACTGCACACCCTGTAGATGTTCTAGACTGCCTTTATATTTCATTGACCTTTGCAAGTTTGTAGCTCAAAGTATCTGTCACAGCTCTGTGTCACTGCAAACCTCACTCCCCAATGCAAGGGAGGAGATAAAGGTGTTTGTGGCAGCAGGTCTTGCCTGAAGGATTTAACTGTGCAAGATATTCTGCTGCAATCAGCTCACTTACAATTAACTCTGATAAAGTCATCCACTCAAACTTTAAGGGTCCTATTTAATCCAGATAAATATTTCAAAAATGAAATAAAGACAATGATTAGTCCTGCATTTCCCTAAGTTTCCATGTCCTTCTTCACTGGTCAGAAAAAAAAAGATACAGTCCATCATCTTAAAGTTGAAGACTTTAATCGCCAGCACACATTAAGTACAATCCAGAAAAGCAGCAATGGGGGAAAAAAGCAATAATAGCAATCATATATTACTAAAACTTCCAATGCTATAATGCACATTGAACATCTAGTCCCAGAGTGAGTTACTGATGTACCATACCTACTCTGTTGAGATATTTTTCTCTGTGTTTTCTTGGTCTTTATTTATCACCTCCTTTCTAGTCCTTGGACTGTAAATGTTTGGGATTAGGAAATGCTTGTTGCTCTGTGCACTGCCCTTCTCATTCTGGGTTGCTGGACACTACCTGAGACTTTAGATGTTACAACAATATAAAAACAAAGCCATTTGAGAGAAAAGGTAAGAAGGTTCAAAATGAGACAGTATTACAGGACTTAGTCACATATATAACCCCTGAGAAGTGAGAATTGCATCAGTCTTCATAGTTGGTAAGCACAGAGATCATCTTTTCACTCAAAGTTATGGAGTTTCCTATGTATTTTCCTCCTTGTGGGAGCACCCACAAGGTGCCGGTGTGCTGCAGAGGCCAATAAGTTTACCTTTTAACAATCACAACAGAAGCACAGAAAGAGCTGTCTCTCCTAATTCATACAGGATTAATTTCAATTTCACACAGATAACAAGATATAAAAAGCATCTCATTCATATCACAAGGTGCCTAGGTCATTCGACTAAGAAAGGTTGTATATCTGATGTCAACAGAGTTGCATAGGTGCTTGTTAGTCCCTTTCCATTAGGGACCTACAGTGAGCCCCAGCAATGCAACAGAGTGAAGCAGAGGTGATTTCGGCAAGACCATCAGCCAAGGAGTACTGGGAAGACCCAGGAAATCAAAGTATAATTTAAAACATCTCCAGTCTCCAGAGATGTCTAACAGCAAAAGGTGACCACAGGATGCAGCAGCATCAAGGTGACAGCACACAGAGCAACTTCTTAGCAAGAGCAGATTGCACTGAAGGTCAGAGTATCACAGAGCACTACAGATCAGAGATCAGTCCCAAGGTCTAATCTGTAGTTCACACTAAAGTTTAGCAGGAAAAGTAGTACCAGAAGTGGAGCAGGCCTTAAAATAACTAACATGAAAGGTAAACAGAAGTTTTAAACAGAACACAACAACTGATACCTGTGCATGTAAACCATAAATAGAAACGGAAATTTCAAGAGGTTTTATGTTTAGGCTTGTTAAGGCAACAAAATGATCTTTCAAAGGGGCTTTCTTCTTCCCACTCCACACCATGCAGAATCCCATCAACTCCCTACAGACATCATATACTCCTTATGAACAGCATATACTCCCTTCTCCATCTGCATCCATTTATTATATTTCACAGGATATTTAAAGTTATGCTATCTAGATTTCATACATCCAAGGAATATAGATCTCATAACACCAATAATGCACATGGTTAGGCATCGCATATTTCATACTGCAACCATTTACACCTTCAAAAGTAATATTTTTGTTCTGTGGTCACATCTGTGACTGTGTGACTTTTAGGATTTTCTTGTCAAGGAAAAATAAAGTCCCCAACCTCCCTTTCCCTCCGCCCCCCCTTCCAAAAAAACAAACAAACAAACAAAAAAACCCAAAACCAAACAAAAACCCAAACAAAACAACAACAACAAAATTGGGGTGTAGGCAAAGGAGGTAGGAATCCTTGTTGCTCTTGGTGCTACTGAGCGAAATCAGGATAAGTTTTTTACAGAAGAAATTCTCTGGCCTTTTTCTGTTTTCATACATGTTTTCTAATGGTAACTGTTTAATGCATTTCTAATTGGAAATGCACAATAATAGTTAAAATAGTTTTTTTAATATAAAAAGGCTATAATTATGTCTTTTGCTTTGTTTGACAAAACTATGATTTTACCAAAACACATGACCAGCCCTCGGGTGGTCTATTCACAGCAGACAATGTATTGTCCTGGGCACACAAGACAGACAAGATGTTATTTAATTGAGCCCTAGACTTCATTTACTTAACTTTTATGGAAACTACCCATAATAACTCCTAGAGGGCACACCATTATTTCTTCTTTCCTTAACGTGATTGAAGGTTGATATTACCTTCTTTCTCATGCACTCAGTTACATTCATGACTAAAACACTACAGTCCTTTCATAAGGGTTAAAAAACCAGACGGAGAAAGTTTTATCCTCATTACATCAGACATACAGAAATACGCAAAATCCATTGCCAAGTTCTCCAAGAGATTTCTTTCCTGAAGTCCACTTTTAATTCTTAAGTCAGTAAAAGCTTGCTTGCTCTGTTCCTTGGATCCTGAACTCAGATGCGTCATCAAAAGATGACCAACTCATTTCCTATAACAGGTAAAAAATTCCATCTCTACAATCAGAAGTCAGTACTTCATCATTTCTTGATAGCTTTGATATCAGGCATAATATTATGAAGCTAATGAATTATTTTCACCATTCTCAGGGTGAGAAATCTTTGTAAGTGCCCGTCAAAAGCTGCTTAGACCAGTCTGACACAAAGTCACTTCAAAGCAGTTAACTCTGAAAACATCATTTCCAGACTTATGTTGTTGAGTTCATCTGTTTGAACAAGTCCTGGTCTGTTTGCTCCATTTCCCTGGACACTCTACCGGTTCCCAGAATCACTCTAAAACTGTTCTCACATCCTCAAGCTGCCCATCATCCTTATGCTTGCAAACTTCTTCTGCAACAGTTGTGTCCTGTACCTGGGCAGGACAATTGCACATCATGTCTCCCTGGAGCAGTAGATGAGTTGGCTGCATCCATCTCATCCAACGGCCATGCTCCCCTCAGTTTGATTCTGAAGAGACAGGGCACCCAGGACTGCCTGTGTTCATCCCACCTGCAGCAACACAAGTCCACTTTGACTTGGAATGCCTGTGTCTTTCTGTCAGTAAAGTACATTTGTTCACTTTAGCCAGGACTCTGCATGAAAACCAATGTGCAACCAATATGGATATTCAGAGACTTAGTGGTTCAAGCCTATGCTCAAATTCTGAATCAATACGATGACATGGATTGTCCACAGCTTCCAGTGTCATGATCACTGTCGCTGTTCACCAGTGGTGTGATATCTGTCAAGTGTGTCTGTATTTCACAGAACAAACTCAGAACAAGCACATGTAACCACACAATTATGCCTGCCCATAAGGATTCAGATGTAACGCATTTTCCCATTCCACTATTATTGAAGAAACATTTCATTTTCAGTTGTGTTTTCAGAAGGCTAACAAGGGACTCATGAATACATCAATGCAAAGTCATATTATTCATTTACAACAAATGGTTCCGATTACGCTTCCTCTGACCATTCAGACAACACTTTATTAAAAGGCTGGGAAAAAAAAAAAACAAACCCTTAGTATTTTTTGTTACTACCTCTCATAACCTTAGATCCTGATCTATTTGCACAGCACAGTTTACAGAACATCCACAGGACGTGAAATGAAGCCTAGGTACCAGCTCTCTGCAAACCTGAGGTCTACCAGAAAACCATCTTCCAGCTGAGATGGAGCCATCTCCAGCAAATGCAATCAGCTATGAAAACAGTGGGAAGTACACTGTTGTGTATGCATTGAAAATATGTTCCCTTAAGGGCCTCACACAAACTGCACCTTTGGTTGATTTCTGAATGGAGTCTCCAGGTGGTTAAAGCACTGATATTGCATTATTTATGGTGATTGAAATGCATCTAAGTAGTGCTTAGCAATAGAATTTGCACAAAGACACTTGATGGAAAAAATACAGGGTGGGGGGAGAAGGTTGTTTACAAAACAAGTTACAGTAATAAAGCTGCTAGGCTGAGCCAAGAGACCTCTTAGTAAATCATTTATTCCGCAGTTTGACAATATTTACAAAGGTTTTTACATGAATTATTTACTCAAGCTTTTATAACTTGTAACGTACTGTACACAAAACAGCAAAAACACATTAGAGCTACAAACCTGGGAACATACAGTTATGCAATGACAGATGGTGGAAAGGGCTCTGACAAAGGGAAGTTTACAACTAACACAAGCAACAGCCTTTTCTCTCTGTCATCAATAAAGGGTTGAGTACTAGCAGGAAAATGTGATTCAAGGAAACAAGACATTTTTTTTCAAAAGCTACATTCTTTGTGATTGCTGGATTTGGTTATTTAAAAATGAGTCTTTTGTTTTGAGTGACTAATTCTAAGAATTACCATTTCAGTGAGTTACCACCAACCAATGAAAGGCTGTATAGCACAAAAGCCAGAGTTTAGTTGAAGGAAATCCTGAATTTCTGTTGCTTACTCTGTTAGTTTTAGGTCAATTCAAGTGATATTGTATATGTATCTAACATGTCTGCCCAGAGACACCATATGTATTAGTGCCTATGCCAAGAACTTTTGTGCTCAGTACTCTGGAAGAGACATTCATTTCCCAAAACATTTAGAAGTGAGCTAAAAGAAGTGAGCTAAAAGAAGATCATGTGTGGAAGTTTGCAGACCTCATATGGCAGCTGGAGAACAGAGACAAGCACAATACCTGAGGTGCAGCAAAGACCCTTTAGCACAGGCTCTTGGAGCTTTATATATAGAACTGGCTTATCCACCCCCATCTCTTACTGCCCAGTATCAGTGAACGAAACAATGGCTGTCAACCTCAGTCACTTTTCACACTATGAAAAAGTACGTTTGTATTAGATATTAGGAAGAAACTGTTTACTGTGAGAGTGATGAGGCACTGGAACAGGTTTCCCAGAGCAGCTGTGGATTCCGCATCCCTGGAAGTGTTCAAGTCCATGTTGGATGGGGCTTTGAGCAACCTGGTCTAGCAGAAAGTGTCCCTGCCCATGGCAGGGAGGTTGAAACTCAGTGATCTTTGAGGTGCCTCTGAAAACCAACCACTCTATGATTCTATGACTATTCAGCCTGGTCTCCCAACAAAAAATTAACAACAAGGGACCCCTCCTCTCACTAAGTGAGGCACAGCATTCGCTGGCACCATCACAGCACATTCAGTCTTTCTTCCTCAACTTTCAGCTTCATGCAACACACCACCATCTTCATGCTACTCCCTGATGGAAGGCAAAGGGTGTCCCCATACTTGGTCTCATGGCATGGGAAGTTGTAGAGCTATAACAAAAAACTGTCCCTAGAGAAAATTTGAAGCCTGTAGAGACAGAGCATCATCCCACATCCTCTTCCCATCTGTCATTCAGGTCAGAATCTGACATACAAGGAATCTTTCCCTTCTTGATGACTTGAGAACTAACAGATGTTTAAGATGAGATGCAGGCCATGAAGAAAAGCTCTGTACAGCTGACATTAGCAAGATCACAGCATGAAGTGTAAAATCCAGGACTTTACCAGACCCAAAGGCAGTTTTTCTCCATGAAGACAGTACAGATGAAGCTACATCTATTAAGACTAAGGAACCAGGGAGTTGACTGTGCCCAGAATTCTGGAAAACCTGAAAGAGGTGCTCAAAAGGAGGAAGTAGAAGTGTTGTGCATCCAGTATCCTGATATCCCAATGTCCTCTACAGCAAGAAAGAAAAGGGCATAAAATATTTTTTTTTCTCACTTTCAGTCTTTTCCCAAAGAAAAAGCAGCTTAGGCCTTTTTTTTCGTCTTTTGTACAAATTAGCAGTGTCAAACTTATGTCCTGATCTAATGACCTAAAGCTTCAAAGCATATAACAGAATACACCAGGACATTCCAATATCAAGCAAAATCAATGGATACAGGCGGAAGAGTAAGATGGTAGAAAACACCAAACTACACCAAACTGTAGTAGAAATGCAAAGGACTCTTTGTCTAGATGAATTACAGAACCAGCCTGGACATAGCACAGCCTGTGCCATAGACTTTACAGCAGAGGTTGTGATTAGGCAGTCTGGCAAACTTATTGCCAATGACTACAGAGCCACAGCCTGTTTCTGCACTGTCAGATCAACCTTTGATGCACAGCTAGGATAGTAAGCATAAGCACAGACATAGGTACAGTAAAACTAGAAAAAAATATGTCAGAAGGAAGAAAGAAGATCAAAGATATTGAGTAGTTTCTATCTAAGAAACAACTACGTAGTTTGAAATTCATTGTTCGCAATGCAGATCTGAGGGGGCACCTGGCAGAAATATAAAACAGAGAGGTTTGGAGAAAACAGCATTGCTCACTGTTTCTTGTAGTGCAAGAACTACTGGTCACCCAATTAAATTAACAGGTAGTGGGTCTGAAATAAAGAAGAGTAATTCCTGCACACTGTGTAGTTACATATTCCTGTCACAAGATATTTTGGATAATACAAGTTTGCATAGGTTTAAAACCAGGCAGAATCCTTCCTGGAAGAGAAGCCCTGCAAAGCCTTTGAACACACACATATCATCACTTGCTCGGGGAGTCTCTTAGTTTGGAAAAGCACATCAAGGGAAAAGTTTGGAGATACTAGTAACTATTAGTAATTTTACACAATAAGAAAACTAGGAGCAGTGCTGATTTTCTTGAATGTTCACTTCAGTCTTTAGTACTTTTCGAAGTGAAGATGAAATGAGTAGGAAGAGCTGCATGATGCATAGAAGTCCAGATCAAAGAAGGGGAGAGACCACACTCCTCCAAGTTGGCCACCTAAATCAGGAAAACTAACATGATTTCCAGAACCATGGTTCGGTTTGGAGAAAGACTATAGAATCATAGAATCAGCCAGGTTGGAAAGGATCTCTGAGACCATCAAGTCCAACCCTTGATCCACTACCACTGCGGTTACTAGACCATGGCACTAAGTACCAGATCCAGTCTCTTCTTAAATACCTCCAGGGACGGAGAATTCCCCACTTCCCCAGGCAGCCCGTTCCAATGCCTGATTACCCTCTCTGTAAGGAATTTCTTCCTCATATCTAACTTAAACCTCCACTGGCAGAGCTTAAGACCATGCCCTCTTGTCTTACAGCTGGTTGCCTGGGAGAAGAGACCAACCCCCACCTGGCTACAACCTCCTCTCAGGGAGTTGTAGAGAGTGATTAGGTCTCCCTTGAGCCTCCTCTTCTCCAGACTAAACAACCCCAGCTCCCTCAGCCTCTCCTCATAGAACCTGTGTTGTAAAGATATTAAAATGCATTGTAACTAGAGCAGATAAGAAGAAGACAAGTTGCACAAGATAACAGCCCCTAGATCCCCATTTTTGTAACAGGACAGGCTTCACTGAGGGACTGTCAGGTAAATGACAGAACTCTCCAGTCACTAGTTAAAGTTCCCAAGCTTTACTTAATTTTCCTTCAGGTCTTAGCATGCTGTAGGTCTAATAGCAGTGGATGTTTTATTTTTAAATTTTTTTTCCCTCCTTTTTTTGGTATTCCAATTAGATTTTCCTCCTGCTAGTTTCTGAGGATCATTCCCTGGAGGCACATGTGCATCCTCGCCCTTATTAACATCTTTTGAAATATTGCCACTATTGTCAGAAGCTATACTATTGACTGAACTGCTCCAGAGTCCATTCATGATATCTGGTGGACATGGGCCCCTCAGAGAAGTTATTCCTGAGTACTGCTCATCTACATGATGGAGAGAGATATTACTGTGATTTATGTTTAATCAAAGCATGCAAAGCATCACCATCACAAGACAGCAGAAGGACCTGAAACTTTATATTGCTTTCAGTGGAAGCTGCCTTCTCCTGACTGAGGTAAGTCAGTCAGGTAGATTCACATACCACATGCCAGTGAGTTAAGCAACACCAGAGTTCTCCAAATACTTCTTCAGCCTGAAGCTATCAAAACAAACTTCAGATCACTGCTTTTTAGTATTTGAGTGCTTCAGAAAATTGAGGGTATCTGTGAAAGTAGGGTATTTTCAGAGTAAGTTTTAAAGCAGTGGGTTTATGAGAAACATGATACAAGTTAACTAATATCACACCAACTGGTGTCAAAAATCTCCTCATCTGAAACTGTATTTGCACAAAATGAAATTCTTACCCAGTGACTGCCACAGGCTGTAAACCAGTCAGAGATCCAGTAAGATTTTTTTTTCCTATAAGTAAACATCTCTTCATGTATTTATTTCAGATAAAGCCCTTAACCATCTAACACTCCCACAAGTTGGTTACAAGGCTTACTATTATAAATGCAGGGCCAAAGCCCCTCTTTTGGCAGGAGTACGCAGGTACTTCTACGGTCAAATAATTACTTATTACAAGGACTGTTCCTAGGACCACACAGGATCAAATCAAATAACAGTTTGCAGTAGCAAGCTATTCTTAATTGATCTAGAGTGGGAGTTGGTAAACTGCGTTTCTGATTGTTGATATTTTAGAGATAATTCAGTTAAGAAAACCAGAATTAAGTATTGTACCCTACAAAAAGTCTTCTTTAACCCAAAAGGGACTGCAAGCATGTGTTAAACTCAGTGCAGTCAGAAGAAAAGGAATTTGCCAAGAGATTTTAATCCTGTAAATAATGGTTTCATTAAGAACCATACATGACTCCACAGGGAACTCTAAATATTAAGATTGGTAATAAAATCATTAGTTGTTCCAAGCTATTCAGCATATCATGGAGCCCTAAAAAGTTAATTGCAGCTAGTTAAGAGACAGCTACAGACGGACCAAACATTACCTGGTTCATTTAAAACTGGGTTGAAAACGGCACTTCACACTGTGGGGGAACAATCCTCAACAACAGGGCAGTACAGAAATGAGGCTTTTTGTTCCCTAACTTCTAGTCAGAGACATAAAACTTTTCATGGGATCTAAGAGTTAAGTCTCTGCATAACAATTACTCATAAAACCCTTACAAGAGCACTGTACTTATTAAGAGTAGAGCAAATGGTTTGGCCTCCAGATTTCAAACCCTCCAAATTTCCTAGAAAATAGTACAGATAACTTGAAAGTTTAAAGCTATCACTCTCTTCCACTAGGGAGCCTGAGATAAGATTTTATTCATATATGCAAGTGTTGTATACATATATGTGTGTGTGTGTATGTATGTTTGCATACATATAAGTGGGTCAATCAAAATTGTCTAGATCCCAGAACTTCCAGACACCTATCCAAAAGCAGACTACTATCCAAAGCATTACCATAGCACATCTTCAGATCCACACAGGTTTCTAAATCACACACTAAATTTAGCCCTTAACAGCAAAACCATCCTGGTTGTGGCATCTGGCTGCGGAGGCACACGTGGGTCTGCACTCTCATCAAGGCACAGGTAGTTGTTTGATACCAGGCACGGGAGTGATACTCTTTCCAGCCTGACTCTACCCCCTGCTCCAGGAGGATCAGGCACTGCACCAGCAGGCTGTGATCACAACAGCCATTCCCTGGCAAGCCCCACATGTCATGGGGTGGGCGGGCAGCAAGCCAGCACAGCTGCTGCCCTGTGTCTTGCCACCCCTGGGCACCTCAGGTCCTCATGACACCTGCCACCCACTGTTATCACTTACCCCACTGCCAGCAGGGACAGGCACCTGCCTGCATAGGAGCTGGCTTGTCACAGCCCCATGGGGCTTGGTGGATGAGAGCAAGGAGTGCTACTGAGATCCTGCAAACACCAGGGTAACTAGAACTAGCTGGGACACAGATGTTTTCTTATAGCAGTGCAGGTTCACACCAAATGAGCCAGAGATCTTGTGGCTGGTAGATGAGGGAGGGTAAGAAGGTCACCTGGTAGGCTTTCCTCACCTGGTTGGAAGAATTCTGCACTTAAAGAAGAAAAAGAAAAAGCAAACAAACAAACACACAAAGAAACAAACAAAAGCCACCACACTGCTCCTATTGAGCACCTCATGGACATTCCCTTCCACAAAACCACGAGAAGGGATTTTTCCTATTCCTGTGTAGAACAAAACCATATTCAGACCCTGAGAGCTATAGTGGCTGTTCTGCCCCTCTAACAAGCACTTACTCCTGCTACAATATTCTTTCAAATACTGTAAGAAACCAGTGAGGCAGCATTAGTCCCAGAGCAAAAACACACTATCAATGTTTTATGCTCCTGAACTTTTCTGTAGTTTTTAATACTTCTGACAGTTTAATAAAACAAGTAAATAACACATTTTATCTGCAGACGTTTTTCACACTTTCATGAATAGCTTCTTTTGTAGGAGCACATTGACAGTCTCAAGGCACAAGAGGCAAAATTGGGCTCCTTTACTTTCACATCTGCTTTCTTCAAGGCCTCTGAATTTTCCTCATTAAAAATCATAATTTTTTAATTTGATCTTTACAAAGCAAAATATTGATACAACTTCTTCTTAAATCATTGAAAAAACAAATGACAGTGACAAAAAAATTGGCATTTTAGACACTAATATTTTATCTATTTAACAAAAAATGCTCGTTAAAACTCCAGTCCCAGAATTATACAGAAGGTGTATGTCACTTCTGCTAAACCACGTTATCTGAAAACCCTTGTCCAAACAAACAGATAACATTTTCATTTCTACTTTTGCATACATCCATGTATTAATGTATCCATTCTAAAAATTAAGCTATAAAAAAATCTTCCCTGCTATTTTGCTAACAAGCTTCAGAAGTGTAGTGACATTGCTGCTAAATTAAGTATACTTTGGGCTAATTTTATGTTTTTATCACAATACTGGAGAAGTATTAGGAAGCTATTATTTTGTCAGCTTTCTCATTTAGCAAAGCAGCTTCAATTTATTAACAGTGTGGAGTGTGAATGAATCAATATGTTTCATTGGGCAATGTGTCATTTGTTAATCGGATATTGATGAGATTATTGACGCGCAGCTAATTAATCTCAAACCCTGTGCTAGCCTTCATATGTTTCCTTAATTATGTTCTTCATCTTAGTCTTCCAACTTTGGCATGCAGACGCCAGCTTGTAGACAGTGAGTGAAGTAAGCTGTCAGAGTGTTTTTTCACACATTTACAATCCCTTGGCAGCAAAATTATTTTCCTACTTGTAAATAGGTATCAAACAAATATTTAATAATATTTGCCAGAAGACTGATATTGATTTGGCAGTGAGTCACTCCAAATAAGCTTAGCACGAGATCTTGCATCAGAAGAAGGGTACTTAAATAGATATATCTAACAAGCATTAAATAATTATGAAACTATAAACCTGTAATCATTAGGAAGTACTAAAATTGCTTCTCTGCAGTCATTATCATTGGACTGCTGGCTAAAGAGACATTCTATACCAGAATTTAGTTTTTCTCCTTCCTGCTGCAAGATGACAAATATTTTTTGCACATTTTTTTTCTTTTACCAGATGGCCAAGTTTAGCAAAAGGAAAACTGCCTTTTTCATGAGATATAAAAGACAGGAATAATTTCACAGGGTGTGACAGGGGTCACACCCCCTAATTTCACGGGGTGCCAACAGAGGTCTGGCTAAGGAGGGCGGCAGGGTGGGTTAGTTAATTTTTGAGCATCCCCTTCTGGCTGTGGGCACAACCCTGCAGTGGGACATGAAGACTTGCCAAGAGCTGTTTTGCCCATTTCAGCTGGAGTCAGCTGAGGACACCAGCATCCCAGGCGCCACGGACAAAGAGAGCTGCAACAACACAGCTCAGTGGGGTAGCACCCAGCTGGAAACCCTTTGTGCTACCTACTCTGGCACAATAGCTTTAATGGAGATACAATTTGCATCAAGCTTATTATTTTCGTATTTTTAACACACAAAAGCACACACAGAGGAACTAGGAAGTAAAGTAAATCCCAGTAAGGCCTCTGCTAAGCGAAACACAATGAATCTATTCTACCCAGGAGAAGGTCCTCTCCAAAGGGCAGAAGCGAAGACGCTGAATACATTTTGATTTCTGAAAAACATCATTTAAAGTGTCTACTTCACCTCTACAATAGCTCCAGAACAATATTATTTTTTGTTAAATAAGGAATCTGGAGGACTCTAGAGTAAAACTATCAGTTGTCAGCTGTGAACAAATGAGAGGGCATAGGCAGTTTTTATTCCCCTCCTCTCTTTCTTGCCTAGCTTGATTTTTGAGAAGGAAGAAGGAAAGAGATTTCACAGGTGGAGCCAAGGTGAACTGGTGCTCCTAGCACTATTAAAAAGCTTCAGGGTGACTGCCTAGTATGTTCTTCTCACACAGGACTAACTTTATCACCAGGTTTAGATTCAAGCAAGAAATTCCCTTAGGTCCGTTTGACAATGACTGGGGAGGGTGGTAATTTTTGTCCCTGCCTGTAACCACCAGGATAACCTCCCTTTGAATATCCACTGCTACTGCAGGGACCTAGGACACCTACATTACAGGGCATCTTCCTGGTCTTTATAGCTTTCAAGAGAGGTATGGCACAGCCTCTCAGCACTCCATAGCTACAGGCACTTGGGAATGGCATTTTTGTCTGAATTAGCTGTGCACTGCCTGTGATTACCAAGGTCTCATTTAATATCTCAGAATGCTGTTTCTAGTCCCCTTCCAGGTAATCCTAAGTTTTAGGCTTAGGCTATTTGCATGAGAGCCACAAGGAGGTTAAGAGAGCAGTGCATCTGGTACTCTGGGCCATGATTTGGGGTAGAAAGGGAAGGTGAAGCCAACTAACAGACGACGAAGAAACAGTGAGTTCTTTTCAAAGTCAGTTCAAAATTGGGCCTTCCAAGTAGGAAAGATAATTTGAAATAAACTGTGAGGTGAAAGGGGGGCTTTAAAGAACCATGGAGATATTTCAGTACGTCTCCAAAAGTTCAGACACCAGAATTATAAATGGTCCTTAGCTTTGAAAACAAAATCCTTTCAGTAAAATGTGATGTTGCTGGGGGAATCCATGTTACCTGTGCACATCTCATGTGTGAGAACAAGATTCCTATGTTTCAGCTAGCAATGTTTCATCTTATTTTAGAAAAGCAGCCTTTAACAATGCTGTCACAGAGCTCCTAGCTTATATGTATTCAAAAAAAGCCAAGAATATACACACAGAGACTGCACAACTCACTGTGTCTTGCCAGCTTAATCAGATACACTTGAATATATCTCTTATCTTACAGTACAAGGGTTCCTCCCCCCAAAAAAGGAAATCAATGTCAATTTTATTCCATATTTATAGAGATCTTCCTAAAGGGAATCAGTGGGCTTCTAAATCTTAGATAACCAGCACTGACTTTGTAGGTAACCTTCAGCATTACACCAGTATTCACAGTTGTTCAGTTCATTTTTTTCAAAATGTTAACCAACAGGTTTGCATTGTGATTTGTTTCAGAGAAAGCAAGAATGATAAAAACTTCATTTGATTTGACATTACAGCAGTAATCATCCTAATTGGCCTTTGCTTCTGTTTGTCATCTATAATTATTCGCTGCATAAATTATCACGTTTGACTACAGCATTTATGATCAGTGAGTTCCTTAATGTGCCATTATCAAAACCTTTATAGTAATACATTTACTCAGCAAGTTGAAAATGCTACCTGAATGTAAGACATAAGTATATTTTCCTAAAAGCTTCTAGAACTAGTGAAAAAATAAAAGTATCTGTGTTTTTCCTGAGCATCATATAGTGGCCAATTAAGATCTGTACAACACTCACAGGAGAATTCATAGTATCCAAGAAAAACACACTTACCTGTTAAATGCCAAATTAGCCAGCCCATGCCAAATCTAACCAGACCCTGCCTCTTTACCTTTAAAAGAAAAAGAAATTCAAAATCACAATGTGAAAGTTAAAAAAAAAAAATTCACAATTTTTTTTAAAATACAGGTTCTCCTATCAATATTCACTTCTCAACCAAACCCAAACCACGGCATTATTTGCATCACTGTATGGGAAAACACTTTTCTCTAAATAGAGGTGAGTTTATTGATGATGGTGTTGGTGTTTCCTGTGGACATAGCAGCTCTGGGAGAGATATCCCACCCAATGGCCCTTCCCAGCTAATTGAGCTGTGTCAAAAACATGACTCCTCCAGTGTATTGTCTACTTTGCTCAATCAGAAGTCAGACATGGGGCTTTATTCCATTTATAAACCATAAGGTATTTCTGACATCTTTTAATATTGTTATACTTTAAAAAAAGTATTACAATTTTACTCAAATATCTCACACTGTTTTTACTTCTGGGATCCAGTATCAGTTTTTTCCCAAATGCTAGTTCTTACTTGAATCTGACTTTCTATTTGTAGAATACTTTAACACAGTTGAGAGCAATTACTTACTTTATTCCTAAAGCTCTATATACACATGATCGTTCTGTATTGTGTCTAAGAAGTTATTTCCTTCCCAGTTCTCCATTAATGCAAATTTATTTCAGATTTACATCAGGGACAAAACAGAGGGTCTATAGTTGGATGGTGTGATTTAACATTGAAATAGGAAGCCTTCTTATAGTAGGAATACACATTGCCTTCTAAACAAATATCATTTTACATCTGATCAGAGGATTTAAAAATCAGTCGCAACTCAAGGCCAGGCTGTGTTTTCATTTTTACATCTCCATCAGTGTGTTGCTTATTTTGCAACACAGCTACTCCAAAAGCAGGGTGACAGTCATGATACACCGTCACGGTTTTTCTACAAACAAAGCTCTTTAATACCCATTCTCTGAATTTCCCTACATGCTGCACATTCTACCCTGTAAACCCTACATTTTCGAAGTCTATTCTACATTTTCTTAATTCTAATTAAACAAATCTTAATCTTGACTTTAATGGCTGCAATTATGATACTTCATTATGTTAAATGTTAGTTGCAACATAAGAATAAATTGTATAAACAGTTTAGCTGCAATTGCATGGAGTCTAACTGTACATTACTCATTAACAAGATGTGGGTAGCAGCAATTATAACATTTCCTCCTAATGTCCCTATTTATTGAGTCTCAGCAGCAAGCCCCCTTTTCACAACACACACTGATTGACGATAGCAGCTTTTGTACTTGTGAAGAACAGGCACAGTAACCTGCTGTGTGCCAGTAACTCAGATCGATGGAAGTACACATCAGCTCTTAGCCTCACAGACCGGAGTTCCTGAAGGTCAAAATAGCCATCAGCATCACTGTAGGGTACAGAAATCATTTCACAAATTGTGAACAAAAACAACACAACTTGCTTTGCAGTTTGATTATTGTTTATAGATACAGCAAGCCAAAAATTAAAGCATAGCCTTGAGGCAGCGTAATTATTTACAGCTGAAGACTCATATCATTATTAGCGTGCTCCTAATTGCTTGAAGTTATATCAATGTTAGCTGATTTAACACATTTTTGATAAGAAGCATGGAAATTGTTTTCTCTGCATATGGAATGTTGGATCGCTGCTTTATTTTTTAAGGTCTTCCCTCCTCCCCTTTTTTTCAAACTGTCCCTTGTTTGCCATTGAAAAAAAGCCCAATACCCATAAATTCTCCTTTATTCTGTATGTCTGTAACTATCACTGCAGTGCTTTGTCATGTTTCTATGGAACCATACATTTGAATTTAGCTGGACTCAAATCGTGCCAGGTTTTGGCTTTCACTAACAATGGACTTGATAATTTCACATCAATATCAACTAACCAGAGAATAAATCACACTTTGCTTTGAGTGGCACATCCTAATCTTTTACTTTTCCCTACAGTACTTGAGCTGAAAGCCAGATGAAGGAAAGCAGTACTAGCTTCCTCAAAAGAGGCAGCAGGGAAAATCTCGTGGTCTGAAGTGACCTCTGCATCACATACCACCTCACATACATTTATTTTGAAGACAGAAAAGAGTTATCTACTGCAACATCACTGTATCCAATTCCCTTGATCTACAGAAAAGACAAATTAGGTTTGCCACTTATAAACCAGAGCAACAAAAAATTCAGAAACTTTTCATTTTAATCAACATATAATTTGTCACCTCAACTTGTTCCTCTCATTCAAACCAGGAGGACAGTTAAGCACTAACAAGGACAAAGCCTTGAGCCACTGCTGGCCAGACACCAGGAAAGGCGAGTCAGTACTGGTGAGGGCAGGAAGCCAGGACTCTCTGGTGGGTTGGGGATGCCACCAACAAAAATGACAGCTTATGGGGAAAGCTCCCCTTACCAGCACTAAGCAAAGGGTGTATGGGTAACTCTTAAATTTAACACTCCTGAAGTTGGGCACTCTTGGCTTTGTGACCTAAAATGTATTTCTTCAACAGTGTACATAATGTAGTACAGACTTCTCAAGGCAAAGCAAATACAAATGTGATCTTATTTTCCTTCTGTAACATCCTTCACATGCTTATGTAAAGCACTTCAGTTTTAATCTCCACATCAGGTATTTCTACTCCTTGAGCCACACTGACTGGCAGCAGAAAGAGCCTGTTATTCTGTGATGGGAGCCTGGGAAAAGCAGTGGGTACTGCCCATGGACCTACAGTGGTCTTCATCTTACTCTAAACAGCAGTGTGGAGACCTTGCCTGAAAAACCACCTTCCCAAGCAGGGTAAGCTCAGTCCAAAATGGAGAAGCAGCAGCAGACAGCAAGAGGGCTGATAAGTTTTGCTTTCCTTAGCAAATTGAAGGCTGTCAGGGACAGGGTTGGCACCAGCGGTAGGCATACAGGCTGTATACAGACCTCAGCTCCTGTGATGCAAGCAGCAGGGATGCCGAGGATCCCAAGTATTTCTCCACTTCTCACCTAAGCACAGGCTTAATTTTATGTGCAGAATTCAAAGCAGTCAATCACATCCTTCCATAAATTTTGGCTCTGCTACCTAAAGATTCATTTAATTGGGCTAATTGTTTTATGGCAGTGTAACAAAGAACAGGTCAAATAATTACAGACATGGCTATTTTAAAATAATGGTCCAGCAGCTGAAATTTGCAGCATCCAGCTACTGAGAGGGGTGATGCTAGCTGAATTAAATATTACAGTTTCCAGTAAGGAAAATCTTCCAATTTTGTCTGTGAATAGGGAAATAAAAGACTGCAATAGCACGTGAAATTGTCATAACAACTTTTCGCAGTTATCACACAATAAATTACCAGCAATCAATATCCTGAGAAAAACTTAAAAGAAATAGATTTTCTAGGAAGGAATAAAGAAGTTCACCCTGTTTTAACCAGGAGCTGTAGTTTGCCCAGCACTAAAGAAGTGGTAACAGCTGCATAGATTTAAGCTGAAACATGAAAAAAGCCCAAACGTACTGACTTCACAGGGGACTTTGGCTGGAAATAAAAGGCTGCAGCTTTCAGGAATTAACTTTCTTACACACGGCATTCAGAGAAACAAAAAGCAGGACAGAAGCTTATGTAGGGTGAGTAAGAACATGTCTTGAGGCTGCAGAAGACCACCTCTTTGCTATTCCTCTGCCGTATGATTAAAAAATTACTTGCTGCCTGTTGTTCCTCACTAGGTGCTTGGCACTCTTGGCATCTTATAAATGGATCTTCTGCAACTCAGCCCGATTTCCTGAGCTGACAAGTTATGGATCCTACGATGACACATGTGTTTTCTGCTGTGTGACTCATGTGCCTAGTACTTCTTAACTGTTTTTGTTTTCTGAGTCTAGCTGGAGTCACATGGCACTAATAGTCAAAGAAAGCTAATACAGTAAGTGGAAACTGCTGTCAGTATGAACCAGATTAGTCAATCCCTATAGCACAAGTGAATTTCAGATAGCAGCTCAAGCATGACCACTATGATCACAGCCTAGTGTTTATGTATACACAGAAACAATGAAGTGGCCTGGCAATTACTGGAAATACATTCCTCAAGCTTTCAGGCTATGCCAAGCTTAAAATTGTGGTCAGCTCATGTGGGAGAAACTAGATCAACTTGGATTGCATTGCAGCAGTTGTAATTGAATTGTATATTTTGCCTCTCTATAAAACTTTCAGTGCTAAGTGCACAGCAGCTTAAATGATCGTGACATGTAGCACTTTCTGGGCCTTCAAACCTCGCAGGTACACAGCCGTGCCACCTCTTCTCATCTCCTGCATGCTGCACCAGCACAGCCAAACACCACGTGTCACCCTTCCTCTCCAAAAGCAGAAGGGAGCCAGGACCAAGTCCAAAGCAGTCCGTGGTGGAGTCCCCGGGATTTGCTGTGACTAGTGCTGCAAAAAACACAGGTTTGCAGCAGAGCCTGGCCCTGCCCCAGTCAACAGGAGCTCTGCTGTTCCCTTCGGCTGGGCTAGGGTCACACCTGCAAGTTTGCACAAGCAGCTCAGAGTTTGGTGATTATAACATCTACCTACCACAGCAAAGTTTGCAAAATAAGACAAGAAATGCCAGCTTTTTTCCTTTTATTTTCCCCCTCCCCTAATTACTCTTTTATCATTTCTTTCTATTGTAAGGTCTTGGTCTTTTCCAACCTAAATGATTCTATGATTCTGGCCTTTACTGCTCCCTTTCTCTTTATTGTAGTATTTCATAGAATTCAGCTAAATTTAAAATGTATACATTTTTAGATATGACATATACATATATTAATTCAAATCCTTTTCTCATGTACTACACTGACCCCTGGTCATTCTGGCTGCTGGCAAAGCTTGGCCACCCTCATCTTGTCCTCAGCACCTGGCTACAGCCCCAAAACACAGAGCTCTGCCCCCTGAGCCACTCACTCACCTCAGCCTTCCTCAGGATGCTCCACTGGGCTGTGTCAGGCAATGAACTCCTGTTCACCTTCGTAATATTTTAAATTTTTATTTCTGCTGAAAATACTGAGTTTTCCATAATTTTTCCTCTTATTTTGACATGTCAAAATATTTCTGCAGAAAGAAATTTGGCTAAGGTTCAGTTCAAAAGGAAGTTTTCTATATAAAGCACTTTTGAAGAGGATTTTTAACTCAGCACAAGTTTAGGTAGTTAAAACTTTTCTCTCTGCAGCTTCCTCACCTGCTATACCAGAGGAAGAAAAAAACAGAAACAAACCCTGCCTCTCCTCTCCCTGACAAATCCAAGACAAAATTCATGCACCTCTGTTCAGAATGAGCAGACTGTATGATTTTTTTAAGTAAAATTACATAACTCTGGACTTATGAAGGAACTCCTACCTCTTCTGTTCCTGTTTTCCAAAATTTCTAAGCTATAGTATCTACTATGTTTTCCCAGTATAAAGAGGTCTCATTTCTCTTATTTAAAATTCAGTTATGCTTCCCAGTATTTAGGCAGCGCCATCCGAAAGCAACAATTGGGTCGGAAAAAACAAAGGAGAAGCTCTGATTTAAACAAAAACCTGCATCAAGATAAATCTTCTACTGTATGAAACTACTATTCCACTTAATACTTGGCTAGGCCTCTTAAATACTGAAATTCATGTGGGAGAGAACATGGGGAGAACAATACAAAAATTTTACTTCTTCAAGGAAACAGGGTGGTATTTATCCAGACATTTTTGGACATTCCAACATGCTTTAATTGGAGTACAGATTTCAGTTAAATAGTTTACTTCTCTGAAAATATATCAATATTTCTAATTACAAAACTATACAGGGAAGAACATTTATGTTATATACCAAAGCTGAGGTGACTTCCACTGGGAGAAGGGAAATGATATTTCAGAAGCTGACTTGTCTTGTGCTTTATCATTTGGTCCCCAGATCAGAACAAATAAAACATTTTCACTGAAGCTGCTTCCTCTGGCCACTTTTTCTTTCAGAAATTTGTTCTAAGGCGTTTCCTGTCAGTGCTTCCCATCGTTCTCCAAAGTTTGCATTTTTTTAATATATATAAATTTTACTGTCCATGGCAATAAATATCAGTTCTGTCATCTGCAGCTATCAATATGTCACAGAGACTGCTTTTCCATTTCATGTGGTTGTGACGAGCTTTCAAATTTGGCTCCCAGCATTCATCCCTTCTTGGCTCAAGAGCAAAGTAAATCTGCAATAGCCATTAACTATTACTTTAACGAGATCTGAGGCTTCAAGTACCCTACTGCAGTCTCTTAGCTCACTGTTGCACAAAGAGTTACAAATGCCAAACAATGATAACATCAAATAAAAATCGTATTTCCTGAAATGTCCAGATATAATTGCCAAAATCCTTCCTACAGCACCAGACATGAATCTCACAGGTATAAGAATGATGCTGAAGTTGTAGAAAGAAACCCAGAGACGGAGCCACATATAGTACTATGATGCATCTCTGATGGGGCCGAGACACATTTCCCAGCCCCTTGTCATACAGAGATGCCCAGCTGGAGTCAGAACCCATGGCAGAATGGGACTCTGGGCAGGCAGAAGACAGGCATACACTCGAGGTGGAAACCCACATGAATAGAGCAGAAACACAGGGAGAGCACAGCACGCATCTTGCACTGGGCATCAAAGTGGAGGGGTACATGCCCTCTACAAAACACCTCTAAATAGTAACAGAAACATTGCTATGTAGACATTATTATGGCTACTCATTTAAGAGAAATCTTGGACTTACGTGATTAAGCCAGTGAAAGCCAGAGGAAAAATACCCTACAGTTTAAACTCTCTCCTCTTGCATGTACCAATAAGATTTTATATATCTATATATTATAGACCTCTTGCATTATTCAGTCGGTGATCTGTAATTAAAGATCAAAAAGCGTTCCCACAGCACAAGAGACATGCAGGCACAATATTCTGTGTGTTGCTATGCCCCAAAAGATCACATCCTCTGTCATATTACAGCAGAAAAAAAAGTGCACATTTACTAGAAACGTACAATATTTCTAGCTAGAACACTAGGTCTTTACCCAGTCTAAAGGAAAATTAGCTTTAATACCTGTGACACTTCTTAACTCCAGCTTCACTCTGAGTTCTGGTAAAGGAGTGAGATAGTCAATGTATGTGCCCCTCTGGTGACACCCATGGCTTAACACAGACTGCTTGAAACAGAATCAAAAATCTCCTTTCTTCTGGACCAAATTTTTAACTTCCCCCACATTTTCATGCTGGCTTCACTTTGAAACAGTATACAGCAATGCTTTTTTTATCACAGGGCACAGCTTTCTCATTTCCAAAAAAAGATTTGTAGGAGGACACCCAGGCAGAGCGAAGCCTTCCTGCTTGTGTTGCCCAGTCTGCTGCAGCAGCTGCTCTGCTTGACAGCTGAAAACTGCATTTTCAGTTGCCAGTTCCTGCAACTTTTCAGAGCTCTTGCGTCAGCTACTACAGCCTCTGGAAACTGGTGCCGGGGAAATCTGTGCAACTACTGAGAAATGGAAAGGAAAACTCTAAGCAGGCATGTAGAACACACATCTGGGGCTACAGCTTGTCATTATGAACATGGATGTGTCTCAGTCTCTGTCTCCACCAGCCCAAGGGCCATAGGTAGCCTCTCTCTCCCACAGAGCTTATTCCAACCAGATGCTTGAATAGAAAGTAGGTACAGACAAATGTCAGCGTCACTTAAGCAATGTTTAAACATGTGTTTATTCACACTGCAGACGTCTCACCACGGCAATGCTGTGCCTGTCCCCAACACTTCAAAGAGGCTCTCGGAAGCCAGCTCTTTGTGTGGTGTGGTGGAGGCAGCATTGTTCTCATTACCACTCACAGAACTCGTATCCAACCATTAAATTATATAGCTTTCATCTGTTTCCTAAGAGGACAAGGCTAATGCAATCATGCTGAGTGCATGCATGTGTGTGTCCATCCATGTATCTCCCAGCAATTTTTGAGCATCTGCCTGACTTTGATTACAGCTGGCAGAAGGTCAGAGACCTTGACAATACAAGTTCATGAAAGTTCTCAGGAAAATGAGCACCTGGTCTGAAGTGAGGAAGATCTACTTACAGTGCTCAAGAAGAAAAGGCTTCCCAGATCACCCTTGGACTCTAAAGGATCCAACACACGTCCCTATGCCAAGAGAAGCCAGGCTCTGCCAGTGCTGCAGCTTGTTGAAGCATCATGGCACGGCAGCAAGAGACACCATGAGCTGTGATGTCCCACAGAATACCCTGCTCCCCCAGGTCCCACTATCCCACGATCCTGCCTTCAGCCAAGGGCTTAAACAGTCCTTAGTCAATGCAGTTACCTCACACAGCTTTTATTATTCCAGGGAGTGAGAGAGAGAGAGAGAGAGAGAGAGAGAGAGAGCGAGAGAGAGAGAGAGAGAGCGAGCGAGAGAGCGAGAAGGAGAGAGAGCACAACACTGCAATATTTCCCAACCATATCACTTCTGCAAGGACTTCTCTGCTGACCTCAACATGCCAGCTGAACCACTGAGGATTCATGCCATAACTCTCATGGACCACAAGGAAACTCTGATCTTGAAGAAGTCAACAGCACTTCAGTTTCAGAAGAAAACAGAACTTTCAGAGGCATATGTGTTGGGGAGGAAATATTACCAAGAAAATTGTTGGTAAAGAAAGTGTATACTTCCTTTCAGACTTAAAGAAAGGACAAGGAACACCTTTTCTTGAAATCAGCTATAAAGATAAATAACACTGTAGCTCCTCTGGATTTAAACTTCTAAATTCACACTCTAAAGAGATTTAGAGTTTTTTCCTCCTGTTCCCTGACTGGATGCACAGCAATCTGGGAAGTCATCATACACACACACCATGATCCCACAAATACTGCAGTCTCTTCAAGTCACCTTCCTGGTCTTAGAGTTGCCTGCTGCTTCTATATGAATGAAGAGCATTACAACCAGCAGAAGACCAACAGTCTTCAAACTTGCCTTCCTTCAAATATTTTCTTATTATTCAGCTTCAGAGGACCTATGCATAAGAATTAACCTGACTGAATAAAATATCACTCTGAATGCTATGCTTGGAAACATAAATGTGTGTACATGTATGTACATGCATGTATGCACAGACACTGTGTCTCTGTATCCCAGCACAATAAAAATGGACAGTTGTTACAATTTTGTATGCCATATATTCTCACAGTTGCCAGAAGAGCATCTTTTTGATATACAAACTACAGAGGTAACTTCAGCTTTTTTTAATAAAATACAGCAAATACTGCTTCTGGCAAGTGAACTATAAAAGCTAATATTTAAACAACAGTAGCAATAAAAAGTATTAATTCTATGCAGTGGAAAAGATTTACATTAAGATAAAGAAAGTTATTTTTCCTGTTTTTTTGGTTTTTTTTTTTCCAGGAAAAGTTGTAGTTTCAGGTAACTACTCACATCAATAGGGACTAAATTCTGTTTGGTGGTCATGCACACATGAGTCTAAGTCCTAGCACATATCAGACGATGTTTCATCCCCCAAGCTCCCCTAGCTCTTGCCCATTTTTTATTTTTTTTAATCATCTTGTTAATATTTCCATAAAAACAAGTGAAGTATCTCCGTACCCCGTCCCTCCACCACTTCAGCTGTAAACTCTGTTCTATTCAGACAATGAACTGAACACTTCCTTGGCTGGTTTAAAAGCCAAATTGAGAAGCATTTTACCTAAACTTTTTTTTTTTTTTTACTTCATATGTAAAATATTTTTTAATTTGTTCAAGAAAATATTGAAAAGCAAAAAAATACTTATGTTTGCTACCTATATAAGGTGCCAGAAAACTATTTCAAAGAAAATTTCACAGAAGTTTGTTTAAGTCTCATGAAAATTCACCCATGCCTTTGGTTCTTGATAAGCCAGGCCACCCTACTGAATAATTAGTTCCCAGCTAGTCTCCAAATACAGGTGTAGCCACAATACCTACTAATGTGCATTGGGATGCTGCTACTTCCATGTGCAACTGGGGTATCTTTCCATGTGATTTTAGCATTTCAAGGCTTAAACCAAGTTATTTCAAGCCAAAGATGGCCATTCCATCAGTCCTAAAATGATCCATTCAAATATTTAGTGCAAGTTAAGTCATCTCTCATATATCACACATACATCAAAGAACAGGTCTTTTGAAACTACCTCTGTAGTATATCCCAGATATATCAACGAGGTTAAATCCTTTAGCATAAACTCATTACTGAAAAACATTTTGAAATTCTTTTCAAATGGCCAAGCTTGAATTTTAATTTAAATTATTCAATATTATTGAAACATTTTAAAGATTCATTCCTTGTGCTACACCCAGAAACCACATACATAGGATGCAGATCTTGTGGTCCACTTGGTGCAATGGTTTCTTCAACAATGCATCATGTGTAGAAGTGGAGGGGCAAGTATCAGTCTCTGGATCAGTGACAGAACTTGAGGAAATGACAAAAAGGTGAGTCAGGGTTACGGCTGGATATTAGGAAAAGTTTTTTCACCCATAGGGTGGTTGAACGCTGGAACGGTCTTCCCAGGGAAGTAGTCACAGCACCAAGCCTGCATGAGTTCAAGATGCATTTGGACAACTCTTTCAGGCACATGGTGTGACTCTTGGGGTGTCCTGTTCGGGAGCAGGAATTGGACTCAGTGATCCTGATCCTAATGGGTCCATTCCAACTCAGTATATCCTATAATTCTATGATTCTATGCAACAATTGGAAAGAGAAGCCTGGAAAAGAAAAGACTCCAGAAATTCCTTATAGCCACCTTCCAGTTTCTAAAGGGGGTCTACAAGAAAGATGGGGAGAGACTTTTTCCAAAGCCATGTTGAGATACAACAGTGGGGGATGGCTTTAAATTGACAGAGGGAAGGTTTAGATTAGATATTAGGAAGAAACTCCTTACTGTGAGGGTGATGAGACACTGAAACAGGTTACCCAGAGAAGCTCTGAATGCCCCAGCTCTGGAAATGTTCAAGGCCAGGAGGGGCTTTGAGCAATCTGGTCTAGTGAAAGGTGCTCCTGCCCATGGCAGTGTGAGTGGAACTGGATTATCTTTAAGGTCCCCTCCAGCCTAAACCATTCTATGATTATGGTCTTGGTCAGTATAAGTGAAAAAAAAAAAAAAAATCAAGAGACTAGTCATAAAAAAGGTTTACTTCTTTAGAGCTGGTCACATGAGAGCATAAGTGGAGAGAAAAGATCTGTCTGGCTTAAAATGAAGAAAAATAAAGGTGTGAAGCAGGAGATAGGTTTCAATGGGCATTTTAAGTCAGAAATCCATTAAATATATTACATGAGCAAAAGCAAAACTTTTTTTGAACTTCTTTCTCTGCTGTTATTTGCAAGTTTTTAAACAAGTAGAAAACACCTATATGTGTGCACGTGGTTTCATTCATCAGTGTGATGCACCATAAACTGAGGAAAACAAAATTTTCACTTACCTTCTGCTCTAGTGAAAGTGTAGCATACAAGTCGTAGTCAATGTGCCCAACCTCCTAGATAATATTACATTGACAGGAATTCCCTTGTCACAGTATTATCTCTCTCTAAATTCGTTTGAAACCCTGTAATTAAAAACAGCTTTTAAGTTCCAGTGAAAAGCCAAAGGTTTTGGATTGTCTGGTAGAAGCAAAATGTCAGACAATCCAAAAAAAAAAAAAAAAAAAAAAAAAAAAAAAAAAAAAAAAAAAAAAAAAAAAAAAAAAAAAAAAAAAAAAAAAAAAAAAAAAAAAAAAAAAAAAAAAGAAAAAAAAAAAAAAGCCGTTCTTGAAAGGTGCAAGGATTAAAGTTGTTGGTTTTTTGATTTCTTTCTTAAAGTGACAAGATTTGCCAAGACAAATCAGACTACCTGCTGCTAATATCACAGCGTTTCCAGTGATACCAGCTACAGAGCAAGCAAGGCAGATGAAGACAAATTCAGCTTGTTTGGATAGATACTAGAATACTTTCACTTCGTGGAAGAGTCTCTTTTAAGAGATTTAAAGTTGCTATCTTTTAAATTTGCTGAATTTCCTGGGGAAGGATTTAGAAGGGGAAGTTTGGCCAGGTTGCTGTATTCAGGTGAGTGGTGGGCATGCCTATCCTACCTACACCAGAACTGGATCTATGTGACTCAGGAAAGTGCACTCACCTCACTCACAGCTGAGAACATAAGCCCTTCACATCACACACACACCTAAAGCCTAATTCTCACCCAGAATGGGTGAACAGCAAGGCTGAATTTGTCTTCTAGATTCTATTTTCTTGTCCTGTTCCTGTGTCCAAGCAGAGCCAAAGCAGCTATGCCAGCACATGACTTCTATTACGTTCTGGGGGTTGCTGCCACAGCTATGTGAGCCCTGGGGCAAGATAAAACAGCATATAGCCCTTCTGGTGAGTATTTCCAGCTTAACATTAATGAAAGCTCTGGACAAAAATAAGAGATGCATCTTTGTAACTACTGGGACTACTGGATTTTCTCCTCCATGTTCGCTTGGTGGTTTTGAATTAAATCAAATCGGAGGGCTGGGAACGAGCGCTCTCCCGAAATAGCGCAGTTCAGTCTCGTTGCAGGGAAATCGTGGGTCGCCAATTTCTGTTGCGGACGCGGCCTCTGACTCGGGGGTGCCAGGCTGAAGTCTCCCGGCACAATTTCGTCAAAACCTCTTCAAGTCAAGACAAAAGTAAAGCTATGAATGCTCCTTATTGCATGCGTCTCTGCTGAATAGCTTGGTATTGCCCTATTCCCTATGACAATAGAGTTAAGGGAATGAAACATGTTGTTTGGAAACAGTAAAAAGCTGTCAGCAGTAACCACTGTCAATACTCATGCTGGGCTAAGCTTGGTACTCCTGCTTGTCATTTATTTATTTACTTATTAAAAAACATGTTTGATATAAAGCAGTTCTGTACGTAAGCAACAATGCCAAACTAATAAACTAAAGATTAATTTCGTTCTTGTCCTAGGTCTGTTCTCTTCCTAATAATCTACATAAATATATTAGAGAAAACATTCATCTGCCTAGACTTTATGTGGTATGAAGCAAACCCAGAAGCATTTTGCAAAGGCAGCTAGTTGTCACAGAACTAGGAGGGCACGCAAAAAAGACTTGAAAACATATTTAGAGAGCTGCATGCAAGCTGTAGAGAGGAGCAAGAGACATTACAATTAACAAAAAAAAAAAAAAAAAAAAAAAAAAAAAAAAAAAAAAAAAAAAAAAAAAAAAAAAAAAAAAAAAAAAAAAAAAAAAAAAAAAAAAAAAAAAAAAAAAGAAAGAGGGAAGTTGCTCAGCATTTTTAAAGATACTGCCAATCTAAGAAATGGTCTTGCAGATTTCAGATGGCAATAAAAAGCCAGATGGGAAAAGCAAAAAGAAAAGCCATTAATAACTTTGGAGACAAGAATAAATAGAAATGTTTTGATGAAGGTCTTCACTGGGCACTTTGTGTAGATAGTGGTGTTTAAGATTTTAAATACATTAAATGTATGTTTTCTTTTTAACAGCCAGCAAAAGGCTTAACTTGTGTAGACAAATCTGATACTAGTCACAGAGACATTTTTATATCTGTGCCTGAGCTGTAACAGGACAGTGCTAATAGAAAGTTTTCTTGGGTTGTTTTTGGTGCCACCAACTGCCTTGTTCCAAAACAGTAAAGGGTATGGTCCTCCCCAAGAGCATTGAAGAAAGCCATGGAGTGCAAGAAGGCTGTTAATGCTGTACAACTAGTCAGAACACTCTAGATCACAGAATGTTCTGCATACTTCTCATGGTAACTGTTTTACAAGACAAAGAAGAGGAGACCTCACTTTGCCAGACTGAATCCCCCTTCATAAAAATTCTTCATACTACAGCAAAGCTTGAGAAACAGAGAACAGCATCACGTTCTATCTCCCTTTGGGGTGGTGGCAGCAGAGGACCCACACCCCTTAGTTATTGCCAACTCCAATGGCAGTTTGGGTCATGCAAAGAATACAGGAATAGAAAGATAAAATGGTCATGTTCCATGCTCTTGGATGGTGGGAGATAAGCAGTCCCTGAGAAGAAGTTGGGAGCAATAGTATAGCTTGCAAGAGGTGCAACCCCAATGCACCAGGAGGTCATTTAAAAAAAAAAAAAAAATGCCTAGAAAACATTTATATTCTATTATACTTGTATGTGTTCTATTGTACAATGGAAAAAATACTGTGCATTTCAATTTTTGCCACATAGTATTGGAAAGCTATTTTAAAAATGCTTTGAAGAACACTCCAAAACATTGCTGGTATTGTTTCCATAATTCCAACTTAGCAGGCTACAGAGAAGAAAATGTTAATGAATAAATTAAAGAAACTTCTAATAAAAATGCCCTAACAAGTAATCTTTCTGAAAATAATATAAACAATGTCAGCCAGTCAACTCAGACTTTTGTATGGCCACCTAGGCCGCGCTGTGGAAAAGCCTCCCCATTTAAGAAAATAGATCCATAAAATCAAAGTGCCTTAAAGCTTCCAAGCCTATAAGTAAAATATCATGAGCAGCGACAAGCAAACTTACTCTAGTTTAAACTGTGCACATGAATTAGTGTACAAAATGCTGGCAATGAAGAGAGTCAAATTCAAAGGCAAGACTTTTGCATTTCATTCTAGATAAGGCATAGGGCTATCTTATCCTTGGAAAAAGACGATTTAATAGCCCAGCACCATCTCCCACCCAAGGAGTGTCCCTGTATTGCTTACACTGTTTCTGGTTCCAGGGAAGCATAACCAGGATTGGTAGGAAGTTATTGCCAGTGTTATCTCTAGTAACTAAATCCAGCCTTTATGTGGTTTTAACAGATAATTTGAGATGGAGACAGACAATTTCTTCAAGGGAGAGTCAAATAGCTGACTTCCAGGGTGATGTAATCCTGGAAGGTCATTGCAAAGTAAATGCTAAACTGTCACAGTCTTTATTGTTATATATTGTTATATATCCTCCCCCACCCCCTCCTGCCCCTGGAACATGGGATACAGGAGTGAAAGTCTTCAAGGGCACAGAGACCAAAGTGCAGCCTGATAGCTCCAGCTATACTGATGCTTAAAAACAAACAACAGAAGAGAGCTTCCCTTCCAAATAACATAGCATTTCCAGCTCTCACTCACTACTGACACAGGGATGACTCCTCCGATCACAGTCCTGATTTGCTGTCCTCAAGACCATGTAATCTGTGCAAGGGAATTCCAGATACAGATGAAATGGCACTCTGTGTAAATGCAACCAGAGGCAGCCCCGGGGGAACCACCAGCAGCCACTTTTGCCCTCCTCTCACTTCCCTGTGTGGGGCAGCAGTCAAAAAGAGAGTGATGGGAAGCCACCCTGCAAGGGCACTAGTCCGAGTGCTTTGAGATGCCCTAACTCATCCACAGTTGAGCATGAAAAGCTTCAGTGTAGAAATGCAGATGAAGTTTAATTTTCAAGTCATAGCGGCAAAACAGGTATCAGCGCCCACTCTTTCTGTGGGTTTGTGGTGAGAACATTTCTGACATAACATTGGTAGACAAAAAAATCCAGTATACACATTAGCAATTAAAGGAGTCCTATGAATCACTGTTACTTGAATTTTTACCGGTTCCCCTGAAATCTTTAGGAATCTATTAAAAAAAATTTAAATCTTTCTTGGCTTGCTTTTTCCCCCCATTTTAACTTATGATTTTACAGTCTGTACTATATAATCAATATTAGTTAAAATCTTCAATTCCCTCTAGAGGACAATGCATTCTAGGTTTTATAATGAAATACTACAATGCTCAAGCAGTCTTGTATATCACAGATATATGTTGTAAAATAAACATCTGAGAGCAGCCATGATTGAATCTCAACTCTGCAGAGCCAAGAATTTTTCACTGCCTTTTAGAAAGCAGTTGATATTTGTTCTTTTCTAAAGATTGTGCCTTGTAAATAATACTTTTCGCACATTCTTCCCAGGATTACTATTCATTCCTTGATAGCCCTCCATGCTGCCTTATCTCAGTTTGCCTGACATGCAATCATTCAAAATTGCAAACTGAATTTAATTGCCATAGACAAGTGTTAATAGATTTTAATAATGCTTTATTAGACTTTATGCAAATTGGGCTGCACTGAAAAATCTGAATAAAATCCCAGCTTTAGCAGCCATTTCCCACCCTATATTGTCTTGAATCACAGAACAGGAAGAGGAAGCTTTAATTAGTAGTTTCTGATGGAATCTGATGATGAAAACCTTCTTGTGAATAGATATAGGTGACAAATATTATCTTTAAACTTATGAGTTTCATGATTCATTAATTAGCACTGAGGGTTTTTCCCAGGGGGTGATTTAATACTAATACCAGCCAACAGAGGTGTTTTTTTTACGTTAGGATTTTTATCTCGATAAATGTGTAGATGATGTCTCAGAACAGTATCATGCTGATTACACCTCAGAGTATTCAGCTGACACACATTTTGGTACATGAACAGCTAAAATCAAACAGGTAGAGAGAAAGAGAAGCAATGGATGGAGATTTTTGAAGAACTAATACAGAAATAACTCAAAATCTTCTATTCTAGTAAGTAAATCAAAATTAAAATTATAATATAAAATGTATTCAAGACTAATAAGTGTTGCTTTATTCTTAGTTTCCTTTTGTTGTTGCTATTCCTTCAGGACAAAAATCTTAAGACTTATGGAAGGTTTCTTTCTGCAGAATAACTTCTTGATGTCCATGGGAGAGGCACACAAATCAAAAATCTCAAATAGTCTACATATATTGCAATTTTTTTTAACTAATGAACTAATTTTTTTTAACTATAGCTACATGATGGAAAGGAGCACTCCAATTAAACTATTTTTAGTTCTGCCATTATTAATTAATACCATTGAGCAAATATTTCAAAACAGTTGTTCCTTTTCTGCTTACCCATATTTGCAGACATTGCAATTTCCTCACCAGGAAATGTATAAATACACCATACACACCATAGTTAGGGAATGTTTACACGGTAGAGTTTCTTTGGAAACACTGCTTCTTCATGTTACTGACAAAGCTGTCCTATTTATTTCCTCCTGAATCTATAAAATAGAAACACAAGAAAAGCCTAATGTCATAACGAGCCAAAGTGATATAATATTACTTCAGGTCTTAGAAACAGCCAACCCAAATATTTCTGTTGACAAGCTCCACTAAACAGCACAGGAGCCAGGCAATGCATCACATGTGCCAGATAACACTTCCTATCCTGGATTACGAAAATCTGCCAGAAGATTATTAATAGTTGCTCCATTTAGAGATAAGGAGATCAAATTACCAAAATCTTACAGTGGTTTACTCAGAAGTAGTGAGAACCTGGCTAGGTTTAAGTTGGTGGCAAACCTTCAACAGAAGTAGGATTCCACTCACATATTTACTAAGCCAGCTCAAATCCTTCCTCTTCCCATCCTTATTATTCACCATAAACCTATTACTAGGCATAAAACCAGCCTTTCCCTGCGAACACAGCTCAAATCAATAGAACTTTAAAATTCACATACAAGGTAAACAAAGATCATTTGTATCAGATATACAGTGCTGTGACATGCAGCAGCTGTAATTCAGAACCTAAGAGAGCATTTAAAATAAAAACAAACAGAAACCAATCCTACCACAAAGCAGAGCTGCAAAGCAAACCTGGAGTTTGATTTTTAAATTAAAACAGATTGAGCACATTTGTGGAAAAAACACTAATTTTAATCATTTTAAAGGAGTTACAAAAGAACACAAGGGAGTATGACTCTTACCACTGAAACTACACAGATACCTAGCATTTTTCTCTGCTTTTGAAAGTCTCCACCCACATACCTCACCTGCTATTTACAGGCTTTTTCTGAGCCACCTGAGGTAGTCCTGCCACTGCAGCCAGGCCAGCTGTAGGGTGTGAGCGAAGTCTTCACACAACTCACATTATAACTTTTATTATTCATGCAAACCGATAGCCTGTCACTGAAGTTAAGCCCCACAGAGCCAGGAACACCACGGGTCTGGGACAGGGAGAGGCTGGTGTCTTGGAGCTGGTAAAGGTGTACTGATGACACATGTGATTCAGTTGCTTTGAGAGTTCTTTAATTGCATGGCAGCTGACAACACATAAAGCTAAAAATAAAAAATATAGGGTTTTCAAATGGAAATGATGAGTAGCCCCTAATGATAATTAATTCCAGGCATTCTCAAAGACCTTTTTTCACCTACAAATGAAACTAATTACTAGAACTTCTACCTTATAGTTTGCTCTGTTGCAGAACAGAACAGCAGCAGCTGGGCTGTCTTTTTTATTTACTCTTGAAGAGTTTTTCAATAAATCTGTTTCAAATTTTGTTAACCCTACTCAACCTCCACACCCTCCCCTTTCTACTCCCCTCCACCCCCAATACTCATTCATGAGTTACAGCTGAGTAAAGTGATTTATAATAGTGCAATGAAGTGCAAAACATGCTCTGGCAAGGGAGCAAATTCCTCCGCCTTTTCACAGATACCATCAGGTGTAACTGCAAATTCTGCCATACCCTTAGTACTAAGAGAGAAGATAAGCAAGACAGTGACTTTTCCTCCACAAACTTGCCTGCTGGAGTAGGACGCAATGGAATTACACCCTCCACCCCCAGCACTAGCCCCATCATGCCCAGCCACAGTGCATAAAGGAAGGATGGTCAGCTAATTCATGGGCTTCTTTGAAATCTCTTGGATACAGTGAAAGCAAGGGGAAGAAAGTCTGTTACTCTAAATTGAGGTTACATTTTTCAACTAAGAATGCTGGTTAGAAAGTGGTCCATAGGGGTCTTCAAAACTGAGTCTGCTTGGTTTCCCCAAACTACTCAACATAATGCATCTGGTTTACTGTCTAAAGCTTTTTCTTTTTTTTTTTTTTTTTTTCTCCCTCTCTGCAATATTATCATGCAGTAAGTATCTGGACTGAAATAAAGTCATCCCACAGGAGTACAAAAACAGCTCTACAGGGTGTATGATTTTTACTGCACGCCTGATACTTCATTTTATTTTATGTCTTGACTCCTGAAGCTAGGTCAAATTCTCAGCTTTCCTCAAATGGAAATAATCTTTGAATTCAACCAGTTTTGAAGAGCATTTTGTAAATGGGAACTAAAAATACAAAAAGGAAAAAAATATAGAACAGCTAATTACTTTTAACCTCTGTCATGACAGTACTGAAATATACAGCTTTTCCCACAGTGGACAGCACAGTTTGACTATTTTAACCACAGCAAGTCTTGAAGAAACTATTAGATTGTACAAGAAATTGGTCAGCCATTCTAGGTGGGAATAAATAAGGCAGAGAATTTGTTGGTATAGTTAGTATTATGTTACACAAGAGCAGACTGCGTTAAGATGTATGGGTTTACTATTGGAAATATATTTTCTTTTGTTTGCCTTTTTTTAAGGGGCCACAAGTCTCCTTTTCTGATAGATGTCTGTGGATGCTGAAGGGCACCTTTGAGGGTTAGTTTTGAAAAGCAGTCTGAAGGCAAGCATCAGCACTGATTTGGAAATTCTCCTGAAGAAGGATCCAGACCATAGACAGCTTGCACCACACCTAAAGATGTCAACCCTAGCTTTTATCAACATCTTAAAAAAATATGCAGAGTTTGCCTACTATTGACAATAAGGGAAGAGGCAGAAACTGCTTCTATCAGCACATCTGAACACAAATTGTCATGTTCACTCCAAATGAAGCTGAACACATTTAACTGGGTGGTCAGTCATTTGTGTATTTTATTTTATTTATCATTAACTCGTTAAACAAAAGGGAGTCAAGAAAACCTTGCCTGAGTTCTTGATGAGACATTTCATCAACTCATGTAAAAATAGAGAAAAATTTTCCAGAAATGTTCAGTGAAAACTTAGGATACTCAGGTGACTGGAAAATGGGGGAAATCTTCTAAGTGACAAACACACAGAAAGTAGGACTATTCTAATCTTGCAGGCTTTTTTAAAATCCTTTTTGTTGATCTCTCCGAGTGGTACTTGCTTTTCAAGAAGTCACTTTTCAAGAGCTCCATTATGGTAGTTTCAATCAAAACCAAGAGAACCGATACACAAGCAGGACTCCATGGCAAGGCTGCCCAAGCCATTATCATGTATTTCCATTTCTATTTTTGCAGTACCTGCTGTCACGGCACACTTGCTGTAGAGCTCAGCAATAGTCCTTTGAGTATGATAGAGCCCGTCTGATAACTCCAGCATTACTGCATGCACCCGTTCTTGCTGAACAAGCTTTAGCCCTTGTGTATTTAAAGTTGTCTTACGGCTTGATCAGCTCAGTAAAACACATCAAGGGAAAAAAAAATCATTGTAAAGCAGATCTGCCACCATGTTCCTGGGACGTCACCCATGTTCTCGCTATTAGGATGGGATTTTTACAGCATGGTCTTCAGCCAAGATGAGGACCATGTTTATAAATTCAAGCCTTGACCTAACAAATGGTTCTAAAGGATCTGGGCTCTGCTTGGAGACAAAGCACATGGGGCTCCACACATGCAGAAGAGCCCATGTCTGCACTCAGCAGTCTCCAAGTTAGACACCCTCATCTATTAAGAGTGATACAAAGAGTTCACCTCTGCATCACAAAAACAAACAGCAACACTGTTCAGCAGCATCTCAGTAAAACCAAGGAAACCAAGGTAGCACATTTATGCTACAGTTAAAAGGGTGGTTTCTGCTCTGGGAAGTAATTCCATTGGAAAAAAAAAAATATACTACAGCATAGTTCTGCTTTGTGGCTCAGGTATCACAGCATTTCCTTCACCTCCACAGAGCCAACACAAATAAGAGGGGCCAAGCTGGAGTGAGATCCCATTGTGCACTGCCAGCACAAGTTCTTCCTGACTTGCTGCTCACTCACGAGAGATACAAAACAGTTGTTCTATTAATGCAAGTGATGTTCTTCGTGACTTTCAATGGCTTAGGTGACAGACACTCAGATCAAAGGTCTCTTCATTAAAAAACTGAGCATGAGCTGCAAATTAAGCACACTTGGAGTTACAAGGAGTGTTTATCATTCTTACCTTAAGACTTATGAAAGTCTAGGCGAAAAAATACCTAGAAGATATCAGTCACTCAGCATGAATGGATAGTCAGAAATAAGCTTTTCTAGTTTCTCACATTTGTATCTGAGCAAAACACTGGTGTATTAACACACAACAAATATGCATACCCTGTTAGACAAACTCTGAAATGCTCTGTGCTCCATAACAAGTACTGAATCTCTTGCCCCTTTTCCCTCTGTGCAACATATACCCACACAAACTAAAACAACAGGACCCCTAGAGATGAAGTAAAGATCTCAGCTTCGTAAATGACCAAGAAAAAAAGGTTTGCTGACACATTCAAAGTTGTATCCACCACCCTTCATCATTTCCCTACTTGTTTATGAAGTGATGTTTTACTCTACTTGAGGTAAGATGCAGAATGAAAAATAATCTAAGTACCAGACCCTGAAATGCATTTTGAGTGTTCTATCCGGTTTTATCCTTAAGCAAAGTAGAAACAGCAAGGAAACACTTATTTCCCTTCCAACCACCACATCTACCTTGTTGTCAAACAGCAGCCCCCAACTGACAACCTCAGGACCAAATATGTTTCCTGTACCAACACTTTGATCTCCAATTGCAACTAACCTAGAAGGGTAATAGTTACATTCGAGGTCACTAGGAGGTCTTGACCTCAGTTATTTCACCCTTCTCCAAAGAAACTTCTACTTTAATCATCAACTTCCGGGTAATCTATTAGTTACTGGCATAAATCATACATCAAAATGGGCTTAAGCATTGTCACAAGAGCTAGAAAATGATCTATTAAGCTCTTCCTCCTCCCTCCAAACAAACACTGGATTTTGACTTTTAAAAAATATAAAAAAATAATCAAGGATGTGTCTTATACTCTCAGTTCCTAAGCATACTTGTACTTTTTGAAAATAAGCAGGAAACAGGAAGG
The DNA here is from genome assembly GCF_003031625.1 of Empidonax traillii. Taxonomy (NCBI): domain Eukaryota; kingdom Metazoa; phylum Chordata; class Aves; order Passeriformes; family Tyrannidae; genus Empidonax; species Empidonax traillii. The sequence goes on from NW_020956026.1 coordinate 42,039, forward strand.
TGGGAAAGAGTAACAAAGACAGCACTGTCCTGCAATGCTATTCAGTGTGATAAGTCAACATGTCAAAAAGCACATTTGCGCCCCCTCTCACCCACGTTTTCTCCTCACTGCTATCCCAAAGATACACAAAACTGAAGACTGAAATAGTTCAGGGGAAAAAAAAAAAATGGTGAGACTTGGCACATGTAAATTTTGCTGCCTGACTTCACCATCACTGATTACAGCTGACGGAGAGTTAATAAAAGAGCAAAGCTGGCTGTCAGAGCAGATTAGTGTGTGCAAAGGACAAGACAAAAGAATAATGCCGTCATTATTATTTATGGTCATTAACTGGGTTGAGTTCACTTCTACAGTACCCTACCTGAGCAGTAAAAATGATCATCTAAACATGAAATACTACATTTAGAGTTAAAACACTATCATTTTGCCTGTGTGTTGGCTTGATCTCTTTTATAAGATGTATTTGATCCTGGAATTAGCCAGAGTGGGTAACACAGATTTAGCTAATGGGAGTAAGAAACCCATCAGACTTTTGACCTTACAAAGAACAGTGCTTTTCTAGTGAGGGAGTAGATAAAAGCTCACTGCCTCCTTGTCAAGAACAATTGAAAGACAGGCACTGTGGGAAAGACAGGGGAAGCTGTGGTGGAGCACAACGGAGAGCACAATGGAGGTAGAAAAATCTGACACAAGAGTGGAAAGGGCATCCAAGAGGCAGTAAAAATGGGAGCATGTGGGGAGCCAGATTCTTGGTGGAAGAATCCAGTGCCAGGGACCTAAGAAAAAGCAGGATTATGTAGATAAGACTGGGAACTGCTTTGAGCAACAGATGAAATCCAAGTCAAGACTGATACAGTGGAGCTGGAATTCTGGCTGGAAGAGAGAAAAAAGATGACTGAGGGACAGGAGGAAGGTCAGAGGAGCAGAAGCCTAAAGCCTGGGGCAAAGCATGGTGCAATATCTGACAGAAAGCACCCTTGAGAGGTATGTATCATAAGAAAAACCTATCCTTGAGGAGCCAGTGTCCAGGAGAAAGTGAGGCAGGGCCAAATGCTACCAGTGTAGCAGGTGCTCTGTGTATCTATGGTCAGAGTCTCTGTGGGAACTCAGCTTACTTCTGTACTCAGGAAAGTCTGACTTTCCTGACCTGGTATTCTGGTAGCACTAAAAATCCCTGAGATGCTCGAAAACTGCATCAGCACTTGCTGTCTGTCCCTATCTGTTACCTCTGCTTATCTCATTTGTTAGTTTTTATTTCTTTCAAATAAGGTCCCAGGGCTTGTCTTCTACAAGACCTGAGCAGAAAACACTGACAAACTCTTTTTTTGTCCTTGTCTCGCAGGGTGATTCGTTCAGCCATGACTCATTGTCAACAAGAATGTCCATCAGACATATGCAGATTATGGGCCATGTGATAGGACAACCTCTCATGCACACCTTGAAACCCCTTCTCATCACAGTCCTTATTGGTATTCACCATGTGACTGAAGCCAGTCTTTCCTCATTTTATTCATATAGTTTATGGGACAGGGATGGATCAGGGTACAGCTTATCCACTAGTGACCCTCAATTTTTAGCCTACATGTAAGCATAGTTATTAAAAAAAAAAACCCAGAAGAATAATTTTGATGGAGTTTTGATATGCAGTCTATCCTTATTATTATACATACCATTACACCAAAATTCAGAGGCTGCCTACTTTCTGTTATCCCTGAAGAAAAATGTAGGTTTTTTCAGTTTTTAAAATAGAGGAAATGTGATTTTCAACACATTGCAGTGTTGCAATTTGTTATACCTGAACTACAGGTTTAAACAGAGAAACTGTAGTGGCTGTTAAATGGAACAGCACCATAACAGGACTTCTCAATACCAGAACCCCACCAACCAGGTGTTGGTCTGGTAATTTATTAATTTCCAAGAGAATCAACTGTTTGATTAGACCTAGAAATGTTACATAGCTCTGCCTGTGTGAAACTGTCTTTACCCCGTGCAGTTACTGTTGCTGTGAGAGAGCAGCCAGAGTCATGCTACACTCTTTCAAATGCCAGAGAGGAAAATGACATTTCACCTTCACCAACAGGCTCTAGATTTTCAGATTGTGTCCTTCCAAGTAGATTCTGAGTAGAAGAATGAAGAGATAACTTCATGCAAGCAGAATTACTCACTGTACTTTTCTTATACCTTTGTCCTTTGGGATAAAAAAAATTCTTTGCTTGGCAGATTTAGTTTGGATGATATTTCTGCACTGGTGTCTAATCAGGTTATAATCATAACATATTTTACTTTCTTATCTATTTTCTTTCTGCATGCTTTTAAATAACAATGACACCATGAATTAACATCCGTCATATTACACAGTCTCAAACGTGATGCAGTTACAGAAGCTTAGCCTGTGACAAAGAAAGCTCAGCAGTGGCATTCATTACCACACCAGGAGTAGCACAGGGAGACATAAAGACACTGTAAAATACCAATATCTACAAATACTCTTGCCCACCAACTGTCTCCTGACTGAATAGCTAAAAGGACAGTACAGTTGTGGATCATCTTCACAAAGTATGGAATAATTTCAGTCTTTGTGACAAAGGCACCTCAGAAGAATAGAATACATGGTTACGAGGAGTGCAGAGATATTCTTATGAAGGATGCTCAAACTGAAACCTGGATTCTTATATCCTTCCCTAACTATTTTCAGCCTTGCCTACTTGGCTTTAATTCAGAAAAACATCTAAAACTTGAAGAGAAATCCATTGTACTTAAAATTTAGGGTTCTAAATCTAAAAGTGCTACAAGAGCAAACTTGAGTATACTGCTGCTATCAAGCACCAAACCTAATTTCAATCCAGTCCTATCTTCCCATACAGCATTGGTCATACTCCCTATGCTGAGTCCCAGAGGTCACCATAAGGTTTCCTTAGGTCACCTAAGGATGAAGCCAGTAAAGGAAATACTCAGTTATGTCTTCAGATACTTTGGTCAGTCTGCCTAAACTATTTGCCCCTAGTGCTGGAAAGTGGGGAAATATGTTTTGCAGTTTCTTGTGTGAAACATAGCTTTGTGAATCTGACAAGAGATGAAGGTGGCACCCAAACCTGTGAGCAGGAATTTCACATTTTTTTGATGTCTTACAACTGTCATTTAGCAAGCCAGAAGACTAAATGTACTAAGAATTAGTTTTTAATCATTTTACTGCAACTTTTGCTGAGCTTTTTAGTGAAATGTGCCAATTTCCAATACATATCTACTGCCACAGAAATAAAACGGAATGGCCAAGAGACAATTCTTTTTATAGATAAAATGTGTCTTTATAAAGTGTGACTGTACCTTTTAAAAAACGCTCAGCAAGATGTTATTCAAAAGTAGTTAAAGGCCATTGAACACGATTTTGGCAGACCAGTGATGGCATTCTAAGATCTTTCTGAAAGGAACAGTATGCCTAGGGGACTTAAACACACATATGGCTAAGCACATATTATAAGACACCTTTGCAGAAACGGAGTGCTATAAAGTGTGAATTCAGTGTTAGTATTATGTAGGCACAGTTCAATACACACAGGCACTAAACCTCCATAGATCCTCTGGTAAAAGCAAATCCAGCGTTCTTTCATCCTATGGCAATAACACATTGCTGTCCTTTCAAAGGAAAACTTTCATAACCCAACAACTAGCAGACTGAATGGACATCAGCTGAGTCACCGTGGCATTCATCTCTTGGTCGCTTACATTCTTCAGCTATATTTTACAGAGCAGTTCAAATTGGTTTTTTAGAAAAAAACTATGACAGAAGGAAATGTAATCAACTCATAGTTTTACAAACACATCTCAAGGCTTTTCAGTAAAATTTGGCTTCTGTGCAAGCTCCCAGTACAATGACTAGATGGAGTTCTTCTTTTGAAGTTTTGTTTAAGAAAATTCTCCCAGGCTAAGACCCAGTAAGTTACAGTTTAGCCTGGAGCAAAATTTTACAACCAAGTTATAAACCCCTGAAATAGGAGTTCATAATGGAAACAGCTGCTCAACCCTAACTATAGCGGGTGCAAGTATAATAAAATCTGCAGGAGTTCACATTAACAATGGCGTCCCCTTACACTCTTTCCTGTTACCCATCCATTAAACGAGCAACACTCCTTAATAGAAGGAAAGGCAACAGGCTTTCTCTTTTCCCCTACAACCCTGTTTCTTCCCCTCAATAACAAGCTAAGCAATTTATAGGTGACAAAGAGTGCACTCCCCGACATCCAGATCTCTTTCAGCAGGGTATGTTTAGGGTAGGCTCTCTAACACCAGCATTACACACAAGTGACACAACCCTGGGGTTCATTCTGAGCAAGTATTTCTTGTTGCAGGATACACAGGTATTGCCTGTGACACATATTTGACAGCCTGATACTTGTGCTAGGTAGTTCCTACTAAATCTCACCACCAGCTTAGCACTTTGTTCTTTTCCCCTCTCTGGGTGATAGTTGCAGCATTTTCATACACAGCTTATCGAGTCATAGAAGAGTTTGGGTTGGAAGAGACCATAAAGATCATCTGGTTCCAACCTCCCTGCTATGGGCAGTGACACTTTGCACTAGACCAGATTGATCTAAGCCCCTTCCAGCCTGGCCTTGAAAACTTCCAGGGATGGGGTATCCACAGCTTCTCTGGGCAACATGTTTGAGTCTCTCACTGCTCTCATAATGAAGAATTTCTTCCCAATATCTAATCTAAACTTATCTTCTCTCAATTTAAAACCATTGCCTCTTGTCCTCTTTTTCCATTTTGCATGTTGCCTCAGTGAAATACAAAAGCCAAAGAAATACTTTGCAGACTATGTGTGTGGGCATGTAATGTGACTTCTGCACTATAGCCAAGTTGCTTGCTTTCCCTAAGATAACCTTAAATTTTCTACATGCTGCTTTCTCTAACCTGTCTGATTTTCAGCAGGTTATGAAGAGAATTGTACTCCTTAGGAACACTGGCTACCCAAGCTGCAGGTTCTGAATGTGAAGTACAGTAACAGTTGAGAGAACTCCTGACCTACCCCCAGCTGGGATAACATGAAGCTATAGGGCTACACTACCAGATATCAAAAATGGGCCAGGAGTTCACAATGATAGCAGCATCCCTTTAACATTCCTTTTTTTCTTTTCCATTAACTAGTGGGATTTTTTTTTTTCATAATAATTACCAACAAGCAGTATATTAAGCATATTATGGCTCTCAATGACACAACAGGACTGTCTCCCACCTATCCAAAAAGTTAACTCCATGACCAGGGCACCTGTACAGCCAAGTATCGGAACTTGTAGAAATCCAAATTTTTCTACAGAAGCTTACTTTTTTAATGCAGTTAGGCTCAGGAGAGAGCTATCAATAATATTGATTTGCAACAGAATTGTTAGAAGGTGAGCAACTTGAAAGAAAGGAAAGGCACTGCCTCCTCAAGAAAGTAGAAGGAAGAGATCAAACCTTGGGATGGCAGACACAATTTGGAAAAAGCACATCATGTTTTCTTTCATTTCCTTTATCTCTATGAGTTTACATTGGGACTGTCACAGAAAAGGATGTCAATCTTATCTCCACAGCCACAGTCCATCTGTAAACAGGCACCTCGTAGAGCCCAGCAACAGGTAAGGACAGCTACAGATTTGTTAAAATATTTCTTGTTGTCAAAAAGAAACCTTGTCTTCTGACTCACAAGCCAGCAGCCTTCCAGACTCACATTTGCAATCTTGCAGAAGTCACAGGTAGAATTTGTTTGAACAGTATTTTTATTATAAGTAAGAAAACTATAAATTCTCAATTTCATGTTTACATGCAACATCAGCAGAGCTAACAGATTCTCTTCTCTGCACATGATCAAACAAGAAATTAAGTATAGTTTTTAAATATTGGTTACGTAGTTAAGAAATAAGTTCAGCTTTGGAGTCAAGCGAATGCAGGAAAGAAATATTATGGAAAGTGGGTTCAGTATCATGTACTCTCGCAAGAAGCCTGAAGAAAACATACTAATATATTAAGGGTACATGTTAAGAGTCTGGGGCCAGACTCTCTTCAGTGGTGTGCAGTGACAGGACAACAGGCAACAGGCACAAACCAAACCATGGGAAGTTTCATCTGAATATGAGGAAAAATTTCTCTGAGGGTAACAGAGCACTGGAACAGGCTGCTTGGAGAGGTTGTGGAGTCTCTTTCTTTGGAAATACTCAAAACCCACCAGGACGCAACCCTGTGCAACCTGCTCTAGGTGAGCCTCCTTTAGCACTGGACTAGATGAACTCCAGAAATCTCTTCCAACCCTGACCATTCTCTGATTCTGGACAAGAGCCTATAACGCTTACTTAAACACAAGCCAAGGAAGATCACACGGGACAAAATTCTCAGATTTATAAAGCTAAATGATTCACCTCCCTAAATACTAGCAAGCTGCAGTATTTATGATTATCTAAATTATAGTAGAGCCATAAGTCTCTGGCAGAGACAAAAGTAGCTCTTGCCCTGAAGAGTTAAGAATGACAGCCAGTAACACTCCTTCGCATTGCATAGCATAAAAATTTTGTTTCTCATACTAGACTTTGTCAGTGCTGTCACCATATTATACAATCTATTAATACATCAGATGCCAGCAGATATTGCTTCTGTTGTATGCTAAATACTAACATTGCTGGGTTTGATGACTGGTGCTGGCTATGCAGCTCACTACAACACACTCACCTGTTTCCTCCCCCAGGCACTCATATCTGGGCACCATCTTCAAAATTAAGGTAAAACAAAGACTGTATTTTCAAGAAGGAAAAGAAAGGGGTACCCTTTCCAGCAGAAACACGGAGGCAGGAGCTCCTCTGACTTCTCCCAGGACAGCCAAGGTCAAGTCATGAGCCTGATCCTGGTGTTCTTCTCTGGTCTTGTGGACCCCTCCCAGCTCAGGGTGGGGCACTAGAACGTGCAGGACTCACCTGCAGCTCTACAAGCATGCATTGTCCCTAGCTTGTCATGAACATTGAGGTTATTTATCCTATTTCTTCATTTAGATCAGCCTTGCTTTCCATTCCTTATACATGGTGGTGCATACTAGTAGGAAAACACAAGCTCTTACATCAGTCTCACCACAGGCAAAACACTTCTAAACTAGCATAGAAAATCGTGGCTTTTTATAGAAAGTTGATGGGTCACTGGGCAAATTACACTGAAATCTACCAGAGCAAATTACTGACTGTAATTATTAATGGTAAAGTATTCAACAGCAGAAGACTATCACCTTGAATTAATACTACAAGTAAATATTTTTAAATGTAGGACGTTTCATACCTAGATATGATCATTTTCCCTAGAGGGACATCTATGGAGGAGGCGCCTTGATCCTTCTATGGCTAAAATGAGGCCCTATTATAAATCTTGATAGAAGTCTTATTTTTGAGTCTGCATCTACTCAGGAAGTCTCACAAAAACCCCTTTTTGATAGGAATTGTGGTTTCTAGGTAAAAGCCCACAGGGCCCAGGAGGAAAAGCTGAAATTCTCTCAAGCTGTGTTTTTACATGATGTACATGCAAGCTGGTCACATCAGCTCCCTTGCAACGTTGCCAATACAAGTAGATGTCCCTGACTTTAAAAGATAATTTTCTGAACAGTAAGCTTTTCTATCTTTTAATTTAAGTAGCAATAAACAAAGCACAGAAAGACATGCTCATCCTTCAAACTAGACACAGCATTCATAAGAAAAAAAGGATATTGTAATTTTCAACTGACAAAAGAAACAAAAAGAGAATAATTTAAGGAAATGGTCAAAATCTGACAGCTAGGTGGCAAGTTAGGCTCAAAATGCCCACAAATCATGCCAGATAAGGAACTTATGCAATTACCCAAAATGACCATAAGGCTATATCTCTATCCTCCCTTCTAAGACCCCCAAACTCTGATGATCCCATCAAGCCATTTTGCTGGTTAATAACAAAAACACTCCCATGAGGAGAAATGCTGTGCAATTTGTCTGATCAGACCCCATGCAGCCACACAACTTAACTGTCAAAGACTGAGCACTTACAGTAAACCACTGGTAATTAACTCACAGAGTAAAGGAGAAATTAAACTGCTGTAAAATCCAACAGTACGAACCATAACCTCATCACAGATGCTCTATTGGCCAGTAAGGACTCAGCATTTGCCCCGGTGTGTTATTCAATCAGACTACTGCTTTAAATAATAATTATATATTCTCTATTATAACGCAATAAATCTCAAGAGGACCCAATTTGGAGTGATGCTGAGGGCTTGGCCCCCAGCTACTCTCAATGGAAGCTGGGTGAGCACAGTACCTCTGGGTTTAGCCAGTGATATGGACATGTTGAGACATACAGCATGAGGCAAGTAATGGATTTGTTTTCTAAAGTAGAAAAAGGAAAAGAAATGAAAGGGGAATTTTTTTTTTTATTATTTTGGGAAACCAATAGTTAACAGGGCTTCAGTTGGACTGGATTTTTTAAATGCTGCCATAGGTGTTTTGATGCATCATTCAGAGTACAATGGCACTGTAAAACCTATATAACCGTGTTCTTCATATCACTATTTAAAGCACAAGCAAACACAGGAATACACCTACACCTTCTCCAGGAAACAGATTACTGCAGAATCTTTCTGTCTACTAGACCAAATGTAAAGACTCCTCCCAGGACTTAGAGGTTTACCCAAGTTTTAATACTTAATCTAAAACACTTGCAGCCTAGTACTCAAAAAGAGAGTAAAAAGTTTCTCTGAAAGTCTCAATGAGACAGCAAAAGATTACAAACACAAACTCCAACCTTTTATATGATACAGGAATTTCCTCTACAGTCTCAGGTATAGAACTGATTTCCAGGGTTTGTTTGTTTAAGGAAAGTCTTGAGGAAAAATTTCATTTGTTTGACAGTGCGGTAAACCACAACCACGCTTTTTGCAAATTATTTTGAAAACCTGCATTTGTAGCTTGCATATAACCAAATTCAGATAATTAGAAACAATATCACATAGTTTTGATAATCCCCCAGACAGTTTAAAATAAAATGGCTCAATTGGTATGATTTGCTGTTTGATTTTTTTTTTTCTAAAACATAAGGTGTTCCATAGAAAACTGAGAAGGCATAAAGCCCCCTAAGAAGACAATCAGATGGCAACTCAAAATTACAATATCTACAGTTAGCTTAAACCTCTGAAATCATAACACTTCCCTGTAGTGCATGAAATACAAACACACATGTTTAAAGATACCATCTTTCCACAACATCATCTGAAAAACCTGCTGTCCACAAGCTATCACTGATATTGTCTTGGAGGTTTGTGTCTCACTAAGAAGGAACAACATTTAAGTTCTGCACATACCTCGTTTTTAAGTGTTTTACGGTCCAGTTATGTGAAAACTTACTCTTTGGTATTTTATTCCATACTGTTTCCTGAAAGTTCTGTTTGTTTCTTAGGCAATATTTTACTCTCATAAGAAGTACAGCTAGGCAGTGGACATCTTCTACAGGTAAAGCCAGCAGGTGCAACCCTTAGTTTCAGTTTTGTTGGTATGTAAGAATGCTAAATACATGCAAGTTATATGTTATGGGTGCTCAACTTCAAGAATTACTAAACTCATAATGTCATTTCTTCTTGTTTTTCTGGAAAAAAACCCTCTGAATTTCTTTTTACCAAACACATCATTATCATAATGAATTCATGTCCTAAAGACATTGCATTAAAGGTGCAGCTTGTGCTGAATTCACAAATTTTACACAATACTAATCCACTTGTAAGACTCACCCTTGTGTTCAAAATATTCATTTTAAATGATGTCTCGAGGAGAGGTGTTACTCCTGGCTCAAACCACTGCTACTCCCATTTCTATCCTCTCCTCAGGGCATCTCCTGTGCTTCAGGGTCACTTCTCAGTTGCAGCTTACTAAAGGTTATAAGACATCGCAGGTACATCTCCAGTGTCTGAAATTAACTGTTTAGCCCTTCCCAGGCGCAGTTTGATAGAGGTAACAGCTAAACACACAAGCAACGCCTTATGACACAGATACTTCAAAGTTCTACAAGAGAAATACAACTCACAGTGCCATATGATAAAGTGCATACATCACATGATGAACCTGTAGTATGAAACCATGGATTTGCACCCCTAAATCACTTTTCTTCGTAAACATCCTCCACAGTCTCAAACTATGACATATGGCTGTAATGTGCTTGAAAAAGGCTGCCAAAACTGAGGGTGTTCAGAAAACAGGTCACCATCCTCTGCATTCTGCTGCCTCAGCAGCACCAGTGTCACTCACAACCCAGGCCACAGGGATTTACACTGGCTGAGTAAAAATACCGCCCAGAACAACCTGCTCACTATGAGATTTACACGCCAATGAGCACAGAAATCCATAGAAAGAAATTCCGGACATTCCCCCGCACCTCTATGTAAGATGACATGCTCTTTCAAATCTTTTGCTGGGCGACTGCGCATCCTCAGATTTTCCTACTGGGTTCACTTCCATCCACCTCTCTGGTTCATCAGCAGCTGCAGGGCATCTACAAAGCGGTACATGCTGTGCTGCCATCAGTGCACTGATGACACCCAGCTCTCTATCTCCTTCCCTCCTGACCCAGACACGGCTGCTGGCAACCTCAAACAATGTCTGGCAGAAATTGGTTTCTGGAATAAGTCCAGCTGGCTGCTGCTCAACCTGGACAAGGCAGAAATAATGCTAATCAGCAGGGGGAAATGCTTCGAGGACCTGGTGAAATTCATAGCTGCTCCATCAGTTGAGGGCATTTATCTGGTCAGCATCCTAAGTGGTGTACAAATGCAAGCACTAGCTCAGGATTTAACTTCCTCACAAACTCACCAAGAAACTCACCTAATATTTTTTAGATGCCTGCTTCATTTTGGAAGACCTCATCACCTTCCCTTTGAGTCTGATCACGAAAACTGCACCAGGAGTCCGGATAGATGGCCAAGAGTGCCACTTCTGGTCCTCTTCTGGATGGCGCACCAAAAAAATTGCAAGCCTGTTCCCTTGCAAAAAATTGCAAGTCTGGAACATCCATCATTATATGGCATACGATCATCTGGAAAAATGATAGACACTTCTAAAGGTGACATTCGCTGATGCCTTAGATAAAACTTTACAGAAAGGTAATTTACATCCTACCTCTGAAAATCAGCAACTTGGTTATCTTAAAAATCAAGCAATGTGACCAGATATATTTTTCTGGGTCAAGTCCAAGGATTTTAGATAAACGATGAGCTGCACACACTGGGATAGATGACCTTTTATCTACTGAAACATTTCATGTTTCTCAGTTCTATCCTTATAAGGGACAAATGAGTCTGTATTAAAATTTGCAGCATTTTGCAAGGAGTAATAACTCAGTGATTTAATTTACTGATTCAGTAGCAAGACATGAAAATTTTGGAACCCTAGAAGCAAGAACAGATGCAACACCTTAGTCTGTTACCAGAAAATGAAGACCAGAATTAAAAGTATTGTATTTTATCTTTGAATTGCACTTTTGAAGTAGGCTCCTGGTGTATCTTTCAAAGCCAGGCTGATCATCCAAGCGCTATTAGAAATTGTTATTTCAAGAAGAGCCTGGCTCCATTCTCTTGACACCATCCCTTCAGATACTCATAGACATTGATAAGGTCTCATCTCAGTCATCTCTTCTTGAGGCTGAACAGGCCCAGCTTCCTCAGCCTTTCTTTGTAAGAGAGATGCTCCAGTCCCCTAATCATCTTTGTTGCCCTCTGCTAGACCCACTCATATCTTTAGAGGTCAGCCTGCATGCTCTTTTGCCACCTAATACCAGACTTGAATTCCACAATGCCATGTGTTATTTCTGGCCTGGCCACTGACTTTAGGAGTATGTTATGTCTTTCCACTGTGCCTCAATTTTGCACCAATAAAATGAGAACCATGATAATTATTTCCTTTTGAAGAACTAACCCATGGTAAGTGTTGAGAAAACACAGAAGAGGTAAGAGCAGTTGTGACAGACACCCCACACCTATCTTGCATCAGCAGGTCAGCCTTTACAACCATTTTGACACCTTGGGTTCAGCTGATCTCAAGACAGCCAGGAACACCAGTGGCATAAAGTGAGCACACCACTATGTGGTTTTTTCACAAACTGCTTTTGTTTGCAATGGTACAAGCTAAATTTGGGGTTCACAGCAGAGGGTAATACAAGAGAAGTATGCTGCATTCAATCAGGAAGCAGATTTTTTACAGATACTCACAAAAACTCAGCATCCTCATCATTCAGAAAGGGAGTTTAAAAATGTCCAAGACATCCAGCACTCAGGTCGAAATATTACTGTGGATCAGTCAAAACATTTTCTGAAAAGGGGCTTTTGCACAGCTTTTGCAAGATTTACCAATGGTCTGGATTGAAATGAGATGTGTGGGGAGGAGGATGCATTTCTCAATTCTCCTTTGTCCACTGGCTCAGTTGCCCCTTTATCAGACACATTTTGTAACTCTCCTCATTAAAATAATAACACAGGTAAAGAAACAAGAGTGGGACTAGGGTTTGGCTTTACTCTAGAGATATCTGACTCAACCTCTCCATTGAAGACAACTACACATTAAACCAGTCTTGCTTAATCCATTTCCAGATCACAGTAAAGGTGGTAAAACTATAAGAGGAGGATCTTTCCTAATGAGTAGTATTAGTAGACGGTAAAGCTGCCTCGGACAATGCATTTTGTGAGCACAAGGGAAGAGAATGTAGTTTTATGAATATGGTTTGTTTGTTTTCTACAGGTATCTTCTATTAAACAGTCAGACTGATCAGTTTTACTTGTGTTTGTTGTCATCTTCAAATAGCTATGTGACAGCTCAGTAAGCCAATGTTAAATTTGAAGGCTGTTTTTTGGCCAAATTTGTTCTGATCATATTGTTTTAACGCTAAGCAGAGGCGATGAAGTTGGTAAGAGCAGGTAGGTTATGCAAGGCTCGGCAGGTATCTTCAGCACAGTGTGTATGGGACAGCACTTCTCCAGGGTAACAGACAGTAGCTTCATTTTAAAAGAGGGGGGAAAAAGGAGAGGGAGGGAGGGAAGAAAGAAAAAACATACAAGGGAAAAAAGCTATGGAAACAAATTAATTTGGAATATGTAAAAAAGAATTTTGAAAGAAAGCACAAACTCTCCTTCTCTGCCAAAAGAAGTGATTTACTGTGTGTACATCTTTGCCTTGTTACAGTTTATTATGGAGCTGGGTAGCTAAAAGAGAAAGAATTCAAATAAGGAGAGGCTACAAAAAGGCTGATTCCCACTGTGAGCACAGGGGTGAGGAGAACATGGAATAATACATGAAAAAAGCAGCTCATCGCGACAAAGTGTCTTGTTAAGCCTTCAAAGTCTGTCACCAGTGCTCCTCCAAGCAGTGTAACTGATTGCACAGCACACAGTAGATGTTCAATGGTATATATTTCTGACTTTCTTTTTCTAAAAAGGAACACTATACAGCCAAAATACAACAACCTTCCACATGCACCTACACGCTGTGAACACCAAAAAGCAAATCAAGTTGCCGAGCATGGTACATGGCTGTATAACAAGGGGTCACAGGATAAAACAAGAAAGAACTTTTTAGGTTGAATATCTGGGGGGAAAAAAAAAAAAAGACTTTTGTTGAACTGAGAAAACACTACATGCCCACGTTAAAAATTAGCTAGACAAAGCACAAGAAATTACTTTGTATACTACAACTCTGCACTGGCAGAGAGATGGAGCAGAACTAATTGACCTCTGCAAATCCTAACTTCTTATGATCCTTCATAAAAACAGGCTACAACAGTTACTAGATATAACAAAGGCTTGCACTTAGAAGAGAAAATGAAACTGGGAAAGCAGAACATCTCCTGCAAGTCTCTTTCCACTCAGAGCAGCACAGTGTGGGAGGTGCTGTTGTTCAAGCGCACTATGTCTTAAGTCAAGAGAATCAATAAACAGAAGAGACACCTTTTAAACATTTTTATCATTATGGCTTTCTTAGCACACCACAGCTTGGGGAAAGCAAACAAACAAACAAAAGTAATCTGTACATTTTCTTTGAGAAGATAAAGAAGTCACTTTGCCTGTCCACTAAATATTTTCTTATTTCCTCATCTATACATTAACTCAGATCCAGTTTCACCAAATGCAAAAGAGGAGCTGATATGTCAGGGATCATTGCATTCCAACACATTTCATAAAATACAACAGCTGGACAGGAGGGAAAGACTCAGGTTAATGATTCCATTAAGTCATAATTCACTTTTTCTGACAACCACAGGTGAACTAGTAAACTGGTGCATTCTGGCCAGTAGGTCCAGCTAATGTTGCTCTAGGCTAGCATCCATACCTCTTACACAGTGGTACTGACCTGGGGTGGCTTAAGAGGGACTTTGGAGAGAAAAATACCTGCTCACACCCATAACTCCCAGAACATATAGTGCTCCTCATATTGACAATGTTTGCTTCATGGATGTTCCTCATAACAATCAGGGAAAAATTCTTGAATTCCATTTGTTGCAATTTGTCACAAATATGGCATGTAGATGTCATTGCTATGCAGCTGAATCCACATATTACATTAGGAAATAGGGCCTGAATATCTATAACAGAGGTCATAAATAAAATGAACTAGAACATATGAGATGAAATTCCTTTCCCTGGTCTTGATAAAGGCATGTGATTTCCATTAGTTAAAGGACCATTGTAAAATTTACTGCAGAGGAGCTGATTTTCTCTTAGTAGTCTTCTTCACTATAGATCTTCTGAATTTGTTTGCATTTTGGTTTATTATATATATATATATAATACATGGGTGGTTCCAACTCTGTGGTTCTTTTAGCTCCTTATGTGCAGCTAGGAAGATGTGTTTCATCTTAGAAAAATATCAGCTTGAAATTCAATTTTTCAAAGTTATCCAGAACAACAAAACTCAGCCTACCTAATTCTCACAAACAAGTGCAACAAAGTTTTAATCTGAGCAGATATTCTGGTTCATCTGTTCTTTTCACTAGTGCATGCTATCTACTTATCCCATTAAATAAAGCTTCTAGTTTGTGCAATTTGCAAGTGTTTCAATAATACAAGAGATTAAAGAAATACGAATTATGCCTTAATAACAGCTGTTTGTAGATGATAAAAAAAAAAAGCATACTGCTGGCACAATTCCCTTGAAGTCTTAAACCCAATCCCAGGAAAGCACTAGAGAAAAAGTTGTGCTTCAAGTACCTATGTGCCCATGTTAAATTTAAGAATTGCTTTAAGTACCTTCCCTAGACCAAGGCCCTGAGCAAGTGAAATATGATTTTTCTATTTAAAATATTAAAAAGATACAGGCTGCCCAAGTGTTTTACATTTCTTTTTCCTTCTTGACTTCTAATTCATTTCTGACATACTGTTTCCTTTCAGTCTCTTGTCTGTACCATAAATCTATCTGTAATAATTTGGTACAAGTCACACACTTTACATGAAAATGGATCTTGTACCCTTCCCAGTCACAGGCTTTGAGGGACAATGTCCATAATAAGTCATGTACAAAGTATAGTTTCAGTAACCAAAATATCTCATTCAGACATTACATCCCATTGTGTATTCCAATGTATCACATAGACAGCTGGAATTAATTCTGCTACTATTTACTCCAGAGTAAAACAACAACCTCCTCAGAAAGTAAGCAGCCTAACATCAGGAGTAAATGAGATCAAAATTAGGCCATGCTACATGGACCTTGCCTTGTACAAACATGGATGGTATTTATGGTCTTGGGGTCCCCATTATTAATTAATTACCTGCAGTCACACACATGCATCTTAAAAACCGTAAGAAAACATTTGAAATCTATTTTCAGGAAAAAAATACCTTCCAGTGTAACTTCCTTTTTCTTTCAAAGCTTGCACAGAACTACCCAGCTACCATGCAAATCTGATCCAAAAATTTGCTGGGGAAAGCAGGACGATGTTAACTAGGCACTGGATCAGGCAATAAACCCAGCAGTTGACACACAGTTTCACAGCACTATCTCAGTTCTGCCTGATTGCACATTATGTCTCTCATCAGACACCTTGACACACAGGTGTAAACATCTCCATTAAATTATTCAGGAGTGACAGCTTAAGAAGATGGGACAGACATCTTCAGGTGCAGAAAATGTTTGTAGAGTGACACCCAGGATGAAGTTTGTCCTTATTTTTTGTAACAGAGATGAAAAGAAATAAAAACTGTAAGAGTAGTTTCTCCAGCTCCTCATCTTAAGACCCTTGGCACACATATGGCATATTCACTGCATGCTACTGTACAGGGCCCTTCATATTCTGTGCAGTGGGACAGCGAGCTTTGACTATTCAGAAAACACTGATGAGCAGATATTGACCTGTCAAAAATCAGTTTTACTTAGTTAATATCTCAATCCTTTTTTCATATCATTAGGAACTTCTGGGGAACACAAAAGCCGAGACTTAGGGCAATGTGTTCCTTTTCCTAAGTCATTGTATTACTTATTATGTTTTGTTAATAATGCCTTTTTTTTTGGTTGGTTGGTTGGTTTTTGAGGTTTTTTTGGTTAGGTTTTTTTGCTTCTTTGTTTACAGCACTGCTTGTCAAATTTGCACAATGGTAACAATATGAAGAAAAGCCAGAGAAGCAAACCCTAACTAATTGATAGCATGACCATGTTTCACATAAGCATTCATTATACACAGTGTTACTGCTGAAGCTACTGCACTGGCCACAGAGCCTGCAGTTTAGTATCACTGACCTTAATAGCAGGCAGACAAAGAGCAAAACTGACATGTCAAGCATAAAGCTAGAATAATTTGCACTCTTATGACCAGAACCTGAGCTAGCACACAGTGACCATAGATTCCCCAAGATCAATGGTATGAGGTCAAGTTTTTCTCTATCTCAGTCAACAATTTTTAATCTGAGCACTGCCAGGAAATCAGAGACACCATTCAGCATTTGTTAAACTGCTGAATTAAAACTTCTGAGTTGTAGTTTCTGTTATCTTGATACCCATGTTTAAATACACATTTCATTCTACTAGAGCCCCAAGAAATTAAATTATTTCAGATTACAGTTATTTGGAGAATCTTCTCCCCTCCCTGTTGCTGACTTAGAAGGAGTCTCCTCAAACCTCCCCATGGAGTATGCATGCAGGGCTCACATAAAACCATATATTCAATGCCTGTTTTACCCATACAGAATAATACATCCTTTTCAGAGTGAAGACATGGTGAAAATCATTTCCTTTTCCTCATGAATTTTCTGGAAAGGAAATTGGGGTACCTTGCACCACATGGTACCCTTGTCTACCCTAGAGAAGAGAGGTTGTACTATAGTAAGCAAGGTCTACTTGACACAGAAATCAAACAAATCAGGGAAAGCACATCAACAAGATGGGTGTTTGCCCCATGTTAAAAGCACACTGCCTTGTCTTCACTTTGAGGTAGGTGCTGTGTCAGGGAACGCTGAATTAAGAACACATGACATGTAAGACTTCTCCATTTATCCAAACATTCCTCTCCATCATTGTGAGCTGCTTCATAGTTCCCTGTCTTTCCACAAGCGTTCCAGTTTGTCTTTCAGCATCTCTTTGTAGTTCCATGCCAGATCTCTGGATTTCTGTCCCACAGCAGTTCTCCAGCATGCTACCCTTGTCTCCTCCTCTTTAAATTGCTACAGGTGATTTCATCCATTCAGAGGGATTCATTCAACTATCACACAGCCAGCAAGTCACCTCTCCATAAGTTACCCGTCCCTCAGCTTCCATTTATCAGCACTTCTTAAATACACTAATGGTGTATATATGTAACAGATGCAAATGGAGAGTTTGCAATAAGATATAACATATGTAGGGCAGTGAAAACTCTCATTTCTTCTACGTGGAATCTCATCAAAAGGCTGAAATTTCTTTGAATTAATTTTACAGAGACTTTAAAATCAACAAGGTTCAGAAAACTAGTAAGGACAGAGAGATGGGTCTCGGTAGAGAGACTAAACCTGCAAGCAGAAAATTTGCGAGATGAAATTCAACTTGGGAAAAAAAATGCAATACAGCTATGTTTTTACTTAATAAAAAGAAAAAACCTCCACACCACACAAACCTAGAAAGAAGCAATGGGTAGGAGAGACTGAGGGTCAATAGCAGATAGTAAATTAGACATGAGTCCACAATGCAGTCTGACAGCAAAAAAGGTCACCACAATTTTAGGCTGCATATGCAGAGACAGCAAGTAACAGGAAGTAATGGTTTTTATCTATATTGATCGGGTGCAGTCTACTATGGAAAAAACAAGCTCAATTCTGTGTTTTGTGTAAACAAAAACTAATGGCAGTTTGGAGGGAGTTCATACAAAACAGCCACAGAATAGCTTGGAGGGCTAGCAGAACCAACCAAGGAAGATGAAAAGCTGACAAAAAAAATAAAAATGAAAAAAACAAACCAGACGTTCTTTTACAAAGGAGTTAGCACAATTCAAGAAGCTGACACAAAATAATTGATTGCTGAGGGTAGACAAGGCAAACCTGCTCACTTTTGCACCCAAAGCAGTCAAGCCTTACTTTAAGAATTACCAAGCCTAACTTGGAAGGGTGTTAACATTGATGGGGCAATTATTTCCAGAATTGCTCTCCTATGTTAGTGTCCAGCTGCCCACTGGGAATTGTTTCTGGCTCACACAATAGCTAAGAAAAGCACAACATGAAAGTCTGAAAAGCAGATGCACCGAAGGGTGAGAAAACTTACTTAGCATTGCAAAACAGAAATTTAGTAAAATTTGTGGAAGAAAAATTAAAGAGTAGGCGTGGGCTAAATTGTTGGGTAACATTTCTCAGTGCTGAGATCAGTCAGTCAGGATGACCTTGTATTGCCCTACTGCCAAAATTCAACGTGACACAGTGGGGTTTGTAGGTCTGAAGCTGCATAACAAGGCGCATTATTGAGGTGGACAACCAAGGCCAGTGTATTCTGAATGAGTGCCTCAAGATGACCGGTGCAAGCTCCTCCTCATAACATCCTTAGAGGTAAGATAGTCCTAACATTAAAACCCACAGGAAAGAGACAATTCCTGGTAGTATTAAAAGGCTTTACAACACTGTTTCTGCTCCCAGATTTCTGAGAAAGTATTGATCACTTCTTCCCCCCACTGCTGATCAGAAAGTAGTAAAAGTCTTTAGAGCACCCAGGCCAAGCTAATAAGCTCCTGCAGGAATCAAAGCATATGAGCCTGGGCTTTGCTTTGCACTGTCGTTGTGGCTTCTGGCTGAGCTCAGGGTATGGGCTGAGCCTGCTCCTGTCTGCAAATCCAGCACCTCACAAAGCGATAAAGGAGTCAGTAAGCATCCACACAACAAAATATCTATGTGAAGAGGAAAGGCAAGACAGGGAGGAAAAAAAAAAAAAAACAATGCCTCAAGAAAACACTGGCATCTCAGTATTCACAAGGAAACCCATCCTGATGTAGTGCAAGATAGCCAATGGAAGTAAAAGGACTGCTCTTTCTCAATATCCTATGCCATTTACAATCCATTTATGCAGTCAGTATGTTTCAACATACTTTTAAATCCAAGCAGGAAGTGCTTAGTATTAAATTGGTTTAATAAACCTTTAAAAAGGTTTAAAAGAGGAAAAAAAGGAAAAAAGCGAAAGGTAGCATAACAAGAAAAGAAATCCCAACCCATCTCTTCACTGAGGTACATTGCCTTGCTAATTTTGCTGTAGAATAACAAACCAGTTCTGGACAGCTGGTTAAAAGAAGCTGTTAATTTAAAATAACCTGTTTGTTAATTGCTTTCAACCTTGATCAGTTGGTTTCTGCACTCTGAACCCTAAAAGTGGCTTGAAAAGAATGCATCGAGGGAGCGAGGAGTAATTAATGCAAGCAGGCAGGCATGGCTGGAAGACAAAGGTTACGGTAGTGAAGGGAGGAAAGGTCTAAACCTGTGCGTGCACTCCTAGGAGTTGACCCTGATGCTCTCTCCCCCCAGCCCCCTCCTTTTCCCTTCTGCTGCAGAGCTGCAGCTACAGCTGGAGCCCTCTGCCAAAGCAGGGGTGTCCCACTGCCCCTCAGGCACTCCGCCACCACCAGTAGAAAAAACTTTGCAGGCAGCAGCTGCAGCAATGGCAGAAGCAGCAAAGCAAGTGCTGGGGTCATACACGTGTGGTCATGCTGGCTGCCCTCCCTCCCTCCTTACTCTGTCATCTCCTCACTGGGAGCCATGGTGGACACCTCACCAGGAGTCACAGCACTAGTCCCCCTTCCCCAAAGCTTCCCTGGCCAAAAGATGCAGAAGGCTCCCACCAGCTTGTGGGTACTGGGGGAAATATCCCCCTGTGCCCCAGAACCCCAAAACGCAACCCATGTAGACATGCATCCTCCACCAGACCTGCACAGGCAGAAACAATGATTTTCTGTATTCCCAGCTTGTTGATCTCCAGTCACCAGGGCAAGACTGCCCCATGACCACCTTCAGGGAGAGAGACTGCGAGAAGAGTGAAAAGAAAAGAACCCTGGAAATTAGTCACTCGTTTTACAAGCTGCCTCAGCCTGGTTTGCCGTGCGCTCAAAATAGAAAAACAACTGACCTGTGAGTTATTTAAACATGAGTGTAACATTTAGAGGCACAAGGCAGGGCACACACAGATTTTATCCAACTGATGTCTGCCTGACCCCTGTGAGTCCTCAGGTGACCCAAGTACACACCACCACTGTGGCCAACAGTTCCCCTCCACTCTCCCCATTGCCTCCCTAGATGCCAAGCAAGAATTTGGCTCTGGTTCCCACTGTCTGAGGGGAAAAAAAAATCTCACACAGAAGAGCAAGCAAGGCTAACAGGAGCCAGGCTTGTTTCTTTATACCAAACACGGCATCCTCCTCAATAGATTTTTGTTCTGGTAGCAGACTAATGCATTTTCCTACAACAGTGAAGCATTTGCACAATATTTAGAGGGAGATGGGAGCCACATCTCTGAAGCAGAGCTTCCAGCAGGCTCTATATGCTGGGGCCCACTGTGCTTCCAACTTGCAAGAGACACTTTAGAAAGCTCTGTTAAGGGAGGAGTCTGGCAGTACAGTCTCTCCCTTCCTCAACTCCATCCCTTTAATGGTTACCATTATGTTCTGACGTTTAGTCCTTATTAAAATTACATAACCATTAAGATTGGAAAAGACCTTCAAGACCACAGAGTCCAACCTGTGACCAAATACCACCATGTCAACTAAACCACAGCACTAAGTGCCATGTCCAGTCATTTCTTGAACACTTCCAGGCGTGATGACTCCACCGTCTCCCTGGGCAGCCCATTCCAATTCTTAACCCTCCTTTCAGTGAAAAAACTCCCAACCTCCAACCTGAACCTCCCCTGGTGCAGCTTGAGACTAAGTCCTCTTCTCCTGTTGCTAATTGCCTGGGAGGAGGACCCCTACCTCACTACAACCAACTTCCAGGTAGCTGTAGAGAGTGATAAGGTCTCCCCTGAGCCTCCTTTGCCCAGGCTAAACAATCCCAGATACCTCAGCTGCTTCTCATAGAACTTGCTCTCTAGACCATTCACCAGCCTTGACTTTGTGGTTTGTATTGTAACAACCGATACCAAAAACAACACTTAGAAAGAAAGAAAAATAAATAAATAAATGAAAAGAAAAGCCTTAATACAAGCTGGTCTCAAGCATCTACCATTACCTAAGTATAAAATCATCCCAATAGATAGAGATGGGATGCTTAATGTGCCTAAGGAAATCTATATGGCCCTACTGTTCGCAAAAGAGGATTTAAGCATGACTTAATTCAGAGTTTAAGGTTTCTGAATAACTCCATGTACTATGCTGACCTTCACAGCACACACATACATTATTCTTTTGAATACTCCCACAAGTTTAGCAGCTACATACGTTCTTACTTGTACCTGGGACCTCCAAGCCAAGCACAATCTCAACAGCAGATTCTATGATGCTGCCCAACCACTTCCTATTAAAACACTTCACTAAAGACTAATAGTATCAGAGCTATGGTTTAAAATATGGCAGTAATTCCCAACCACATTTCTAATCATAACAATGTGAAGGCTGAAAAGGCAGGTATTCTAGCTGCAGAAGAGATCAAGAAGATAGTTTGGTC
Source organism: Empidonax traillii (assembly GCF_003031625.1). Classification (NCBI taxonomy): domain Eukaryota; kingdom Metazoa; phylum Chordata; class Aves; order Passeriformes; family Tyrannidae; genus Empidonax; species Empidonax traillii. The sequence continues at coordinate 64,141 of NW_020956026.1, forward strand.
ACAGCTCTGTCTTGGTAGAACTCTACTCTAAAATATGGCATCTTCATGAGATCATAGTTTGTCAGCTATGGCATTACAGCACAAAACACCAGCAGAGAGATACTGTTATGCATGTATATGCACATATATATATATATATATTCTTTAGTCAGCATCATACCCAGTTCCTCAGCAGCAGGAGTATAATTTTTTTTTTCTTTTTTTTTTCCTAAACACAGCATAGCTCCAGGGACAAGTACATTCCTGTTCTCCCCACACTGATAAATCCAGTTGTGCCCTAAGAGGCTTTGTCTTAATAATTTTCATCACCATTATTGATAGATGTATTGATACAGGAGGTGGCTAGGTCAGGTTGTAATGACTCTCTGAATGCATGAGTTATTTATGAGCATCTGCTAATCTGCATCACTTGGAAAAGCTCAGTTAGGTAACACACACCATCTTGTAACCTCCATATTCTCTCATGAAGAGTACAGGCTGCTCCCATTCAAAAGTAGTCCAGTACATGCATTGCCTACAGTGAAATCCCAACTTTTACTGTGCCAAAGGAGGCCAGTCACAAGTCAGTATTTCACATTTGCCCCTTCACCACTAATGCCACGAAACACCCTTTGCAAGGTGTTTTCCAGACAGTTGTTTTTGGTCACACCACCATATGGAAAAAAAACTGGGCTAGGTGCAGGAAAGTTGTATTTTTCCTGTGCTAAAAATATTTTCTTATTGAAAAAAATTTCAGAAGAACTTATACATAATACTAAAAGGAGCTTCTCATACCTTTGAATCAACATTCTGAGAGAGTAGCCACCTCTAGCACTTTTTTTTAGCTTCCAGGCCAAAGTAAGAAAATGTGGACTTCCATTTTACAAGGGAGGTAAGCACAGTCTCCTGATTCCCATGACAACTGCAAACTCTCAACACATCTTCCAGTTTGCTTGCTGGTGTTTCTGTCTCAAGCTAATGCCAGCAAAATTATCATGCAAAGGCATGTGGTCCATTAAAAATATGAGTCAG
>NW_020956026.1:66753-70081 GCF_003031625.1 Empidonax traillii
AAAGCATATTTGTGATTCTCATCTCTGAACGATGCATAGTGTCAGCCTGTCTTCAAGCGAAAAAAAAAGAAAAATTAAAAAAAAGTGTACGAACAGCAGTTGGCAAGCAGACTGGTCAGCAGTGATTCATTCCCTGGCAGCCATGATGAAAGCACCATGAGCTAAATTCAGCCTTGATGGAGGTGGGTATTTCTCCATTTCCTTTCACAGCATTGCATCCATCTTACATCAAGTATGAAGTTTGGCCTTGTATATTTAATAAAGTATAGTAACTTCCTTTAATTTACTACCAGCTTCTTACAAGTACTATACTCTAGCTTGGGCAACAGCTTGTTAGTGTAGCTGGAATTGCATTGTACTCCATAGGAAGATGGTGAGGGAAGGAGAAGAGACAGAGGGAGCCATGTATCTTGTGAACTTAAATAGCTGGGTTGTTGGAGGAAAAAAAAAAAAAAAAACACATGAAGCAGCAAAAACACACGAAGCAGCAAAAACACACCAATGCCTAGGAGCTGGGGAGAAGAATTTACACGCTTTAAATTTTCTAATTTTTCTCTGGATAAGAATCACATAGTTTATCTAGCCTTTTAGGTTGTGGAAAAGGGAGCAATATAAGTTTTTGAACACGCTACCATGCATATGCCTGCATTACAAAACCTGTCTTTTTTCTTCCCTCCAAGCAAAACAGTAGATAAAATTAAAAACATTAACCTGGCATTGAGTATTGTGGCACACAGGGTACTAAACATTTGGGAATTTGATGAATTTCTCAAATAGATTAGAAGTTAGCATGAGGCAAATGAAAATAACCTTCCCCTTCCCCCCACCACTAGATAGAGAGTAGAAGGGAGAAGGGAGAAGGGGGGGGGGGCAATCTTAAAGGTTTCTCCTCCCCTTTTGTTGTCCCACTCCCCTTTCCTGATATTGATATTGCTCTGCTTTTTGATCTCTGCACTTCTTTGTTTTGGCTTCACAGGTATCAAGGGAAAATGGCTAGCAGTGAGTTCTGTAGCTTTTCCTGCACTACAGCCCCTCTGGCTTAGCCAGCTGGATCACACTGAATTAGTCAAGTACTTCATTATCTCCCTTCTCTGCACATTTAGCTCCAGGTAATAAAATGCCCAAACAAGAGAGCCAATGCCTTCTGCTGCACTGTCTGTGAAGTTTTGTTGTTTTGGCCAATTCTGCATATCAGCATTGTGCTGTGGGAGGGCATCACTTTTCATCCCTTGCCTGCAGTGCTTCCCAATCTCCATTTAGTCACAGCAGTTAGCTAACCATGTAGCTGTTGATAACACAGCACAGTTTTGGAGCCCCTCAGCCCTCAGGAGGTCTGGGATTTCTCTTCCCAATGTGGACCTACAGGAGGAGCGGCAGCTAGCAGGGAGAGCCAGACCAATTACATGGTGAGGATGGATGTAGTGCTACGGATGTGAGAATTGCTCTTATTAGCAGCCAGTGGGGTAGGAGTTTTGCAACAGGGCATTTTCTGCAGTGGTGAACTGCTAGCCAGATATCTAGGTCAGGTAGAGAAATCCGTAGACCGAAATCTAGGCAACTGCTTTGCGCACCCTTCTGTCAGGAGGCATTGTGCTGTGCTGAGGAAGAGTTTATTATTATTATTGTTGGGTTTATTTTTTCCCCTGACTCATTGCAATATAAAGGCAACTTCTCTTTTTCATTCATATTCTTCAGAACGAATGTTGAAAATCCATTTTAATGTATTTTTAAAAAAAATACGTTTGTCTCCTCCCCCTGCTCCATGGGATATTTTTCCCCCCCTAATATGACCTTTAGTTAAAGCCATAAACTAGCTTGAGGCAATCTCTGGCAGCTCTGTCATGTGATGGGGCAAAATGGGCCATATTTAAATCACATGGAAGAGAACAGGAAGAAAGAATCTAGTTCACCTCTTCAGTATTTAGCTTTATTCACAATGGCCAGTGCTGAAAATCTTTAAAATGTTATCTATTTGGGGGAAGGCATGTGAAAAATACACACTGGAAAAAAGTATAAGTTGAAATCTAATTTGCAAGAAATCAGTTTTCCTTGTATGAACAAAAACAAAGGAACTGAAAAATAAGGCAAGATATACATTTCTTTTGGTGGTCAGCTTTCCCCTGACCTTGTTCCATCAAGTTCTCCAAATTTCTTGCCTGGGACATTCAGCCCACAGGGAAGTGGGGAGGAAACATTTGAACCAAATTCCATGCTAAGGCACACAATACTAAAGAAATACAAATTCAGAACACTATAAAAGCAGGGGGAAAAAGCTATATATGCATATTATAAATTTGATTCACAGCCTGCTGAAGTAAACAGCTGACTCCTATTGATTTCAGTGATCTGTGGATCAGTCCTTAGCGACAAAGAGAAGGCTCCCATGACAAAGGTCCAGACTGCAGCATTTAGATAAAAATATTAACAGCAAAATACTGCTAAATTAATCCAGTTTCTTTTGATTATTGATGTCCTACTGTTTTCTGCCTGAAACAACATACACGATGCATCAGTCATTTATAAATTATTCATTCACAGTTATTTTGGTAGCAGCTTCTTTCCATTTATCAACTGATAAATGTACAGGAGATAAGAAGGGTAATTTTATAGCCCCTTGACATTTACCTTTGACATGATTTCCATATATAATAAGGTAAAATACAAATGGCATTTTGGGGATTCCAAAGTCCATATTATAAAGCCTCGCTGTAACTTCTGTATCCACATCACTCGAGATGAGTGAACCAGGCACATACAAACCTCACGCACACACAAGTCCCTCCGAGCTTCCTTCCCAAGTATGATTTCAGCAGCCCTGAAATGTGCTCGTCGTGCCACCAAATTGCAGGGCCATTTCACGGATGCAGTGGGAAAGATTATGGTTGACTTCTGAGGCTTGGATAACTTCCAAAGAGCCACAGCTCTGGGGACTGTTGAAACCATGAGACATAGCCAGGTCAAGAATTTACTGTTGCCTGGCCTTGTTTCTAGAGATCTCATCCACATTCCCACACACACAGTTCTTGGGTCTTTCAGATTTTTGCCCAATATGAACAAAAGTGTAATCTCACAGGCTCAGTGAAATTATATTTTATGCATCCTGGGGTTAAAGGTGGGGAAAATCGGGTATCAGACATTCAAAAACCACATCTGTCTCTCTGTTCATACTCATCTGGAGTTTTGTTGGGTCTGCAACCCCCTGGGCTATGGTACCACAGCACACTACACGCTGTTGCCACACACCACCAGAAGTGTAAACCACCCCAAGCAAAAAAAAAAAAAAAAAAAAAAAAAAAAAAAAAAAAAAAAAAAAAAAAAAAAAAAAAAA
>NW_020956026.1:70480-72980 GCF_003031625.1 Empidonax traillii
AAAAAAAAAAAAAAAAAAAAAAAAAAAAAAAAAAAAAAAAAAAAAAACCCAAACAAAAAAACAAACAACACCAAAAACCAAAAAAACAAAGATAAACAAAACAAACAAACAAAATGGAATCATTTCCACCCTAGCAAAGAATAACAGAACCTTTGACCAGCATCTGTCCTGTTTTTAACTCTAGTTTTGAAAAAAATTAAAGACAGACTTTTTTTTATTTAAGAGGAAAATAAAAGGAAAAAACTACATACTATTTTAAAACAGCAGAGTAGGAATAAATTATAACAGTACCATTAATCCCAAGATCTACAGAGACTACCAAAATCCTCCACACAAGACAAAGTACCAAGAGACCACTGTGAAATTTGTATGCCACTTCTACAGGTCCTATAAGTATTGCACATTATGCATCTAGAAGTAATTACAGCACAGCCAATTAACTGTTGACTTGCTCTTGCCCTGTAATTCTAGACAGTATTCTTTGTGGAGTTGTACTTTCAGGAGTAATATTATACAAGAGACATTAGCCACTGGTTCATACCTGCACGTACTTCAATAAAACCCATTACTATTCATTTGCAAGACACTAAGCACTGCACAATACCTAAAGGACATAAGATGGGGAAATTTCAACTGAGATTAAATTGGCTGGGACAGATTTCAGAAGCAAAAAGAAATTTTTGGCTTCTGGGGTTGTAGCGTAGCTTGATCACCCACAACATCCATGAGTGGCATCAAGGGATACTTACTAAGTGGTCGCATACGCCCCAGCCCATTCCCCACACCAGGTGGTTTTCTTCACATTGTCCTTGAAAAGTCAAGCTCAACAGTCTCATGCTACTTGATGGATACTGGCTGAATTATGGTATAATTATTTTTTTATAAGTGTCAACAGATTAATGTATTCTACACTTAGGAAAACAGTTCAACAACAGCCCACTCTCAGAGACACATACAGCTTGCACATTCATGTCTACGATGGAGGAAACAGGGAAGTAAAGGTGCAAAGATGTGCTTTCTGTCATCAAGCCATCATACATATAATTCAGGTGTTATTACTATTATTTATTCTGAAGAAAAACTAACATAAAGCAAAACTCCAACGGTTTGAGTGAAGTGTTAAGGGTTATTCAAACTCAAATTCTTACTTAAGGCTTTACATTTGGGGAGATTTCTTACCACAGTTTTTGTGCTGTTAAAGCTGCTGGATTGACAAATCCGGAGGCAAAAGCCTCCTCTCTCCCCAAGGAAAAGGGAAGTACAGACAGAGCTGTGCACCTTTTCTGCAGCAGGGCAGTGAGAAAATCAGGTCTATATACACAGATTACTTTGCAGGACTGGAAGCAGTAACCTAGGGCTGGAAGGTACCAACTGGGTCATCAGACCCAGAGATGCAAAGGTTAGAAGGATCCCCTGTAAGAAGCACAATTTCACAGGTACCCCGCCTGCAACACCTCTCCTCCCTGCATCCCATAGTAAACCCAGAGATCAGCTACAAACGACCAGGTGCCTCAGAACAAATCTACCTTTTGCTGAAGTCCTTTTCAGGACTTTGCCCAGAGAGAGGTTATTTTCAGTCTTAGTACACCATGGTTCATGCTTCCATATTTGTTGGTTTCTTAAGTAAGACTTAAGTTTTATTCCAAATATATGGCAAGCCCCAGGGCTCAATTCAGATAAGCATGCTTTTGTTCTGGTGCCAAAAAAAACATCCTTTTTTTTTTTTTCTTGCAGCCACCATAAACCAGTCACCCTAGAAAAACCAGCGCTTTGTTCTTGGGGAAACAACTATTGTCAGAATATTTTACATGTAAATGAAACATGGGAGCTCATCTCCCTCTTTTATTTGTCATTGCAAGCTTTCCCCATTTACCATTCTGCTCCGATTTTCCCATTTAGCAGTGTATGGAATCTGCAATAGTGCATATTGTAATATGCAAATTGTATATAGCATTTTGGTGTCAGACACACTGAAATTAAATCAAATGGAAGAAAAAAAAAAGAAAGAGTGTAATAAAGGTACCTTTATGGCCTCAAGCTGTAGATAAATTGTGGTCTGTGGTAGTTAAACAACAGCTGTTCAGATTTAAAACAAAATTATGATAAGGATCCCCAGAAGATAACACCTCTTGAGGTAACAGCATTTACCTAAATGCATCTGTTAGCAACAAACACTGTGACTTAAGACTGTTTATGTGATAGTTTATTCCCATTTGTTTTCCTTCTCCTCCCCCTATTCACGTTGTTTAGCAAGAATGAAACCTTCCACGGCAATACCAGCCTTGGGGGTCTCCAAGCACCTCTCCACCTGCCTTGGAAGGACAGACAGCCTTTCCCAGCTGCCCACAGGTGGAAGCAGGCTGCAAGCCCTCCACGCTGGTAAGTGCAAGGATTATAGAACAGCAAGAAAGCAAATTGCTACAGTTAAAGAAAGAAAACAGCAGGACTAACACGTTTTAGTAGGGGTACATACACTGAGACTCAGCAATCTTTATACTCT
>NW_020956026.1:75480-180179 GCF_003031625.1 Empidonax traillii
GAGCTTCTACCATGCTTAAGGCTCCATTTATGCCCGAGCCCAAACCACACTAATGAGAGAAGAGGCAAAAGTAACTCTTGCTGTTAAGGTCCTAATTCAGGTCCCTCAGAAACGATGAGTTTTGCCTGCAATACTGGAAAAGTGCTCCCAGAGGAGTCATGCTGCTGAAGCGACTGTGGCGGGGGCACAGGTAACAGCACAGATGCCACCAGCACCAGGTAGGGACAGGGAAACACAGCCAGAGAATGCAGTCAAATTCCACACACCAGCAGTGCTGAACCCGCCACAGCCCGACAGAGCTACACTGCCTTAGGGGAACAGGGGAGACCTCAAAAGCCCCGACCTCTACTCAAACAAACATTCATAAGGTAAAACATGCAGCGAGGCTTATTGTGGCGCTGATGTCGAGGTATTTTCAAACACAACACTCGGACCACGCTGTTATCTCCTCCCACAGCCCGTGCATGCACTTGTGACTAAAACCAGGAGCACAGCCTGGGGGCTGCAGGGGTGCACTGCAAACTGTTGTAAAATATGCTTATCTGGAGAAAATTAATTGTAATAGAAAAATAATTATTCTTCATGGCTCCTCGTGGTTTTAAACAACCCACCAGTACAGGGCAAGGTTTGTTTCATCATTTTAAGGCAGAAACTAAAAGATTTTCAGTGCAGTGTTTGTATGGAGGAAAAAAAAAAAGCTTGGTTCTTTCATTGATTTTACTCTACCTTAATGACATCCTTACCATGCAAAGTCCAATTGACTGGTAGAAATATGTCTGATGAGAAGGGAGGTAGCAAAAGGGAATAAACTCACATATGCCTCTCAAGCTGTTCCTATAGTACTTTCCAGTTAGATCTACAGAGCTGCACAAAAGTTGTGAAACGTGCAGGCTGAACTACCAATTACTTATTTCTGTGATAAAGGACATGCATTTGTGTAACTGTAGGTGCATGAGCAGGGTGCTCCACACTTTTCATGCATACATAAATATTCACAGGACACCTTTCCTCTGCAGGGCTGGAAAATACCTTTTTCTGTTTTCAACACAGATTTACTCCATTTAATGTGAATTTTAGAATTAAGGATTCTGACATGCTCATATTTTCTATTCAGAAGATGGTGTGTTTAGGTAGAACACAAAATTCCAGCTTTTGTCCTGAATCTGGACTGCTTCCAGCAGCTTCAAATGCACCTCCATTCCTTCAAAAAAAAAAAAAAAAAAGTCGTTGTAAAGTCCTTAGACATTTTTAATAATCTTTAAAAAGGACAAGTGCTGTTGACAGAGTGCAACAATGAAAACAGTCTGCTTATGAATCAAAGCTAAGGTGGTTCCTGCCACCCCCTTCAGTTTCGGGGTTGAGTCTATCCATTAATTTCTCTTGGCAAACCTGGCGTGCTAGCAATACCAGAAGGGAGTGAAAAGAGGACATAAATATGGTATAGTAGCGCAGAGAAGAAACTGTTTCCCCTAAGTTGTGTGGCCAGAAAACTTACTAAACCAAACTCGTGACCTAGACTGGCTTTACTTGACTACACCAAAGTCCCGAGCTTTCAAAGCCTTTCTTTTTTAAGGAAGATTAGCTAAGTGAAAACCATTTGCAAGCAAAGGTTTGGCAAGATCAAGGCCCTAAGTAGTTCAGTGCTCATTTCTAAGGGTGACTTAATCTGCAAAGGCAGAATCCTGAAAACACTTGTGCAGGCTTCCTTTACGCACTGGCATGCACAGAGCCATCATAAAGGAAACGTCTCCAGAAACAGAGCCCAGAGAAGCCACCAGTGTTGCCCACACAGCATCACAGTGAGGAGGCGATTACACTATTTGACTAGTTTCTGGTGTAACCATTTTAAAAGCGCTGCTTGCGGTGGCTCCTGCAGCACTTGCAATGCCAATTACTTTCAGTAATGATGAGTAACTCATTCAAAGAAAAGCTTTAGGAAAAACAAGAGCAGAAAATGAAATTTCTTTTATTTATCATTTTTATTCACATTGGTAAATTTGAGCTATTCTTCATTACCAGAATTAGAACCACATTGTGTGGAATTCGAAAAATCCTAAGACCTTGCACGTCAAGGGAAAAAAAAAAAAAAAAAAAAAAAAAAAAAAAAAAAAAAAAAAAAAAAAAAAAAAAAAAAAAAAAAAAAAAAAAAAAAAAAAAAAAAAAAAAAAAAAAAAAAAAAAAAAAAAAAAAAAAAAAAAAAAAAAACATGACACAATCTAAATGCCACAGGACACAAAAATCCAGAAAGCTGGCAATAGCACCCTGAGAAATTCGTTGGAGAAGCAGGGGCATCAGAAGTCCCAAATTTGACAAGGTAAATGGAAGAAAAAATAGCAGTGAAATGAAAAGTCTTCCTAAGGGAAGACATGATCGGCAAACATCTCCCTGAAACAATGTTTAGCAAGTGGCTGACAACCCTGCAACACTGCAGGGTGATGGCTCTTTGAGAAAAATAGGTGTTTCTGCAGATGGCCAAGACAGCACATACAGGCTCCAAGCTCCCTGCCCGCACCCTTCCCACAAATCAAGAGCACCAACAGGCAGATACACCACAGCCCCTTTCATGATAGACCTTGGCTCTGTGGCATGCTGGACCAGCAAAACTGGTTCTACACGCCCTGGGAAAAAATGACAGCTTCCTTGCAAGCTGCACTGATCACAAAGGGTGGAAGAGGCTTCCATGCATGCCCGAACCTGCATCTTTCAAAAAGCCTGCACACCCAGCACAGCAGAGCAGAAGCTTTGAGGAGCACTCCTGGCCACTGTGTGGTTGCTCTGTGGCTCAGCTTGGCATGCAGCCCCTGCCCTGTCATGGTCCTCTGCCCAACTCAACGTCCTCCTTGTTGTGCAGCTGTCTGCCCTGCCTTTTGTGCTGCTGCTTCCTCCAGCCCTCCTTCTTTTGAAGCGTTGGCTTCACTCTGCAAATGGGAGCAAAGTGTCCAAAACATGGCAAGGGGCCAGCCTTGTGTTGCCTTGAGGTAAGGAGCCAACTGTTTTTTCCTGGAACGTGCTCCAAATTTCACACCTTTTTTCCCCACAAATGTTGGAAACAAGCAGCAACCCTCTGTAAAAAAAGGGTATTTTCACACATGCAAATAAAGCATGCTAATGCACACTACACTCCTCCACACGTTCTCCCAAAACCTGAGCCTTAGTCAACTTTGAGAGCCTAATTACAAAAAAAAAAAGTCTTAAATTGGTGCAAACACCTTTCCAGCACATTTTGCCCTATATAAAGGCTACCCAAACTCTTGATACTCCTTTTGAGCCTCCACAAACGGCAACAGCTAGAATTACACACAAACACCAGACCAAACATGCTGGTTGCAGTATCTTCATCAGCATCACTAAACACTGGGGCACACAGCAGTAAAGTCCCTATACAGCCCAGCAGCCAGGGTAGCCAACTCCATTCCCACTTCACATTCAAGTCAAAAAAAAAAAAAAAAAAAAAAAAAAAAAAAAAAAAAAAAAAAAAAAAAAAAAAAAAAAAAAAAAAAAAAAAAAAAAAAAAAAAAAAAAAAAAAAAAAAAAAAAAAAAAAAAAAAAAAAATCATTAATGTGCTTTCAGGGGATCCAAAAATTTAAGTCCTACCCTCAGCTCTACCAGATTTCACACCTGACCTCCTCTGTCCACACTGTGGAATACCACTTGGGTCTTTTTCAAGCACGTGAAGCTAAAAGGTTGCTTTGTGCTGGGAAGCACAGAAGAAAGGGAAAATTCATTCATATTCGTGGTAAGGGTGACTAGACAAAGATACAACATTGCTTCACCAACAGCAAAAAAAAAAATAAAATAAAACAAAGCACCCATGCTGGCAAGCCACCCTAAGCTGAACAAACAAACCTCATGGCTGAGTTAACCTTTCCAGAACTACTGGTCTCAAGTCGGAACTTTACTTGAAAGACTTTCTTGAAAAACTAAAGACAAACAAACGGTACAAGACAGAAAGAAGTAAACCTTGAAAGCCACAAGGTTTGGGGCCCTAGGCTATTCCTCAATATCCCTCAAAAGTTCCAGGCATTTTGCCAGCACAAGAATCTACCTTCTGGTGCATCTTCATTTAACTTTGCTTACATTCAACCCTACACTCTTACAGTCCTCTGGTTGCTATTGTAGCTCATTTAAACATCAGTGGAAAACTTCCTCCCTAACTTTTATAGCCATGTTTCAGTGAGATTTTTTTTCTCTCCAAGTAATTGTCAATGTCAATGGGAAAAATCAGATCATTTTTACACTACATAGAAAATTTCTTTTTAAAAGTCTTCTAAACAAAATGAACAGGAGTGGAAACAGCACCTGCTACAAGGGTAGTGGGTGCTTTGAGATTTTTAAATGAAAATGGAAAGCTGCAACTACAACTGCGGGAAGTTGGAGGCGGGGGGAACCCAAACAACAACTTGTGCATGAATTTGCCTACCCCTCCCCTGCAGCACACAGCACGTGAGCCTGTATAATCCATTGATGTGAAACATCAGCAAGGCCAGACTCCTGAAGGATTTACATAGGTGTGGCCACAGTATAAGGGATAAGGTTAATAAATAGCAGTGATAAAAGAGCAGGGAGTGAGAAGGCACCCAGAGAAGCAGTTCTCCCCCCATCCTGCATCACACACAGGCAAAGGGCCAACGGGTTGTCCTCCAAGATCCATTTGGAGGACAAGTAACAACCCCTGCATTTTACCAAAGATGAAAAGAGGTAGCAAGCTGGTTTGGCTCTCTGTCTTGCACACAGGCAACATTACTGCCAGATGACTGCCTTCATTCTCCTGAACCCTGCCCAGAGATAAAGGCAAGCCCCAAGGTCTCTGCTAAAGGCTGATGGTGTCCAACACCTTTCTTCATCCCCAACCCTGAGAAAGTCAAAGACCAGGGATAAAGAGGAAACAGAAGGGAGCAATGGTAGGACTCTGGCAATAAAAGCCCATTTTGCGTAAAATTTCCACAGAGATTTCCAGTAATTTCTTGGAGGGAGCTGGGGTGTTCTTTAAATAAGAGACAAGTATGTTTACTTTGGGCCAAACATCTCCAATTAAAAAATCAAGCACAAGAGTTTTCACAGAAAGGCTGTTCTTTGGGGTTTTTGTAGTTTAGGGGTTTATTATATAGGATTAAATAATTCTCTATATGTAAAGACTAAAAAATGTTTTTCCCTTCTAAACCCAATTAACACTTTTCAGTTTTATAATATACTTAAGTGATATCTCAGAAGGAAAAACAAAGGAGCTGTGACTTTCAAAGGAATAAAAAGCAATTCAAGGCAAACATCAAGCAAAGTCCACCCTACTTCAGGAAAATTCTCACATGAGTTGAAATCAAGAGGATGCAACTGGGAAGCCAGTATTGATTGAATGGACCACTGGAAATGTTCTAGGTAAGGAAATTCTTGGAAGATGGTAATGGAAGTAGTAGACCAAATGTGAACAAGATGAGAAGACCGGAAGGAAGCTAGACCATTAGCAGAGCAAATGAGTAGTTCAGGAGTTAGAAACCCTCCAAGAGCAAACAAAAGCAAAAGTTATTGCAAAATGGAGATTGAAGCCCTAGGGGCAGTCTTAAAGCTGATGGGATTTAGGTGATATCATTCGTTTACACTGATACATTTTCTACAGTATATGGAAGAGATGGGAACTGCAGAAGATATACGGGACTCTGACAGAAATTATTTGTGCTTGGGGTTTATGATAAAGGATTGTGCCATCACTTTCTTTATGTGGTCATACATACAACCAGCACAAGAAGAGTTACTGCACGTTTAGCAAGCCTGGAGTATATTCAAAACAATTAGAATTTCCAGACCTTTGGAACACTCAGAAGCTAAAGATTAAAAGAAGAAGATCAGGATTTTCAAAGCTCCTTAGACATTCAGAAATGTTAAATGTCTCTTTCAAAGCACCTTAGCAAGTAAATTATATAATCCTCACTGAAGTCAACAGAGCAAGGTGCCTGACCCCAAGGCAGTTTTGCAATGCTCTCAGGCATAGGCTGGAAAAACCTAAATCCCCTTGCAGATCTGGCCTTGAGTGCTGCAGATGGGAAACAGAGCACACTTTCTTATGCATTTACCTCCAGCTAAGAGCATTGAAGAAAAAAAGCCCAAAAAGTTTCATCAGTGGAGGCTATAGAAGCAGTACCAAGCGATTTGGTCAGATTAAAAAAAAATAAAAATAAAAAGCGCAACAAAAAAACAACTCTGGGAGACCCCAAGGCAGATTCAAGTTTTTTCTTCCCAGGAGCTCTACAAGGCTGAAGGGGACCATAGGTCCCTTTCCACTGTGAGCAACCTCATCCCAGGGTACAAGAAGCCAGGCAGCAGCCCTGGCAGAGGCACTTCCCTTGCCCACTGCCTGCATTTTATGACTGCTCACATAATTGCCCTGCAAGAGGTGCCAGATTGCAGATAATAGCTCCTCTAAATTCAGGTGGCATACGTGCAGTCCGACAAGCCAAGTTTCTCTGGAGCTGTCAGGGCCTGATTTTTTGGGAAGGTTGCGCAAGTACACGCTCAAGGAGCACCTACGCAGCGCACGAGCTGGCCAACCCCTTTCTCCTCCCTCTGCCTGCTCCAACATATCAGGCCCACCTGCAGCTGGGAAGAGCATGTTACCAGTCTTTACATAAAGGTTGGCTTGCTTTCCACACCGCTTTAAGCCTCGCATGCAGCTGGGAAGGAAAAAATAAAGCAAGTAATTTTGTAAGAAGTGCTGCAGAGTGACCAAGCCATGTGCAACACTGCCAGTCTTTCTCTGTGCAAGTGTTCTTCTTTCAAGCATAGTAATTCAGCTGTGATAGTATTCATACTACGTATGTCCAGTATATAAATATACTCTTTAATAATACTTTTAATTTTTACACTGTTTCCTGTCTTCTCTGCATTAGTCTGCAGTACAACCTGTAACAGCTGTGAACATCTGCAGAATCCTGCTTTCTCACCTATTTTCCGTATCCAGCATAATCATTTGCATGCTGTCATGAATGCAGCATTGTAATAGTTCCACCACTAAGGTCTAATCATGGTGATTTAGATAAGGTCTGAACAAATTCCAGTGTAATAAATAACCAAAACTAGATGAAAAAGCTATATCCCCCACATTTTCCTTGCGTTGTAATGCAGTTTGGATCACAGCCTGATTCAAGGTAGAGAAAAGCGGATCCAATACAACTGAAAGATAGCAAGGCATATGGTGTCTATCAAGTGATTAATTTTCAACATTAATTTTTAATCATTAATTTCAACTACTTTGGAAGGAAGAAGCAAGTAACTGCCAAGTTTAGTTAATTTTTGTTTTTAATAAGTACTTTTTTTTTCTTAAATTGCTTCTCCTGCAGTAAGTAAACCACTTTGTAATCTCAATTAAAACCCGTGTATTCTCATCTAAAATTTGGTTAGAAACTACACAAGCTGTAAAGCCCCCAAGTAAAGGATTTAAACTGAAGTGGAACCAATACCTAAACAATAAAATGACAGCAATACAGAAGTTGCAGAGGTAAACTTGAAATTCTTAGTACATATCTAAACAACAGTTATAGTTTCTAAGCCCCAGACATAATTCCTCACAGCAAGAGGGAAAAAGGCAAGTTGAAAAATAGCGAAATGCAGCTTGTCAAATGCAAAATAAAAACTTCCCCTAGCTGCTGTTTCTGTATGCTGGGAGCATAAAAATAATACATGAACAGGGAATGTGACAACCAAAGATGGCCTCAACGATTGTTAGAGCTAAGAAAACATTTACTTCTGTGCTTTGTTCAGAAGTGCTGCTGAGTTTACAACGTGTGTCAATGCAACCCTAGCCAAAGCGTAACAGTGTTTTCTTAAAGAACCCAATTAATTTGTTTTTCAAGCCAGTCCATTACATGAAGCTGATTCAAACCTGCTTTGTTCCAGCCAGTCTTCCAAACTGCAACAGTTATATTTAAAAACACCCAGTCTAATTTAAAAAAAAAAAAAAATTAACACCAGGCCAAATTAGACTTCTATAACTCCACTGTAAATTCAGTGGAAACCTGGAAATTCCAGTGTAATAGTTTTACTCAGGATCTACGTACCATAAAGAGAGAAAAACTAGACCTACTAAATGGTCTGGCACATCTCAGAGTATGCAGTATCATGCAACTAGGTACCCCATGCATGCATTTTATTTCCTTTCACAATAGAAAAGCAACAGCATGGTACAAGACAGAACTTTTCAAACTTGGCCACCACCAGTCCAGGAAACAGCAGTATGGATTTAGCCACCATTTAGGTAGCACTTTTGTTGTATTCACATTACCCAGATTCTTCCTCTAGAGGTGTCACATCCACTATGGTCTTCCCTGGCATTTCAGACAAAGGTTCAATCTGATGACACCTTCAATAGAAATTAATTTTCCTGCTTGCTTGACAAATCACTACATGCAGCTTGGTTACAAAGAGGCTGAATACCTCTTGTTGCTACTGTAGGAATCCAGAAGATAAGACATGACCAAGGATTTTGTGGCCAAGCAGTTAACCTATAAGTAGTTTTGTGGACTAATATTTAGTATTTAGCATCCTTTGCTACCTAAAGTTACTACTGAAAAAAAAAGGCATCCTCTTTAGAGGTTGTATGAATATACACGAATGATATAAAAAAAATTATCATATCAGAGAACAAAAAGTTGATTAGCATAAGTCATCCTTAGAGTAATCTACCCTCAGACTCTGACAGTCCAAAAGATTTGAGGGCAACGCTTATTCAGAGATTAGCTAAAAAGCCCTTGGATGCTTTTCAGATAGCTTGTGGGTAAATGAAACCTAAGGCACCCCTTCCTGACCTTACCCTTAGTCAAAAGCTGTGACACTCCTAAACATAGAGCTGGCAGGTGAATTTTCATGCGTTGCATTCTGTTTGGTCTGTCCTGTACAGTTATGCATTTTCACCCCATGCCTGCCAGACACTGTTGGGACTGAGGGTGGGAAGGTAACAGCAGAGTCACTTGTTTCAGCCCATGCAGCAAGACTTATCCTGCTCTGCTGTTAAATCTCCCCATCCTGAGCCTACATATACTACATCCAGACCTCCACCCTTAGCCCATCTGTACCCCAAAGGTCCAGGAAATTAGCTCTTGCCAGCTATTTTTAAAGTTTGTTCTGAGAGTTTGGTCTTGCAAGGTCAAAAGGGGGCTTGAGGGCAAACTCAGCCCGTGGTCTCAGCTACCTGTTCAGAAACTGCAAGTTACTCAAATGCTTCAGGTTGCCAGAAACACACCCTGGTGTTCAAGGGAAGAAAGAAATCAATACTACTGCTTTGCTTTACTAGTCAGGCCATACCTGAGTCCTTCTTTCAAGATATTATCACTTCTGACAAAAGGGCATCAGAAAATTAAAATCTCACTAGAAGAGAGAGGTGAATGAGGTGAATTCCAGTGGCGTGGTATCTATGAGATCTTCAGCTCACTGATCTTACAAACTGCATTCACTTTCTTGTTCTCCATGATAATACTGTTGATCAACCTCCATTTCAATACTTTCAGGTGACCATGACTTAATTCATTAAATAATTATAGTTATAACCAACCACTTTGGGACTACAAATAACATCATGTCAGCATCACAAGGGATGTCAGTGCTTGTGAAATGACATGTAAACTCTACATCTCTAATCACTTGCTGAGGTGCACCAGCAGCTTAATAAAGTGAGGAATGTGTTAACCAACAGACATTAACATAAAAATCCAGGTAGAACTCAGCTGGCATCACAGAAGGGGCCCATGAGTACTACTACTCATTACTTCAGTTTTACACCTCTTCCTAAGAGACAAACTTGCTTCAGGACAGTGAACTATGTTGCACACAGTAAATTTACTGCCCATTTTCAAATTAATTGTATATTGTTAAATGCCACTCAGGCTCTGCTGACATTCTTTATCCACTCCAGCCACATCTTTCTGTGGTTTATAAAGTTAACAGAATAATTTTATTGACTATCTAGTTATTAATTCAGATGGCTGTGAGTTATTCAAATTTCTTGAACAGACGGAAGCATTTACTTTATTCTAAATTTCATTCCCATTGCTCTGATGAGACAAGTTCCCTCCATATAACATTTTAACTTCATTTTCTGTTGCCACTGAAAGATGTTTCCAGAGTTACTGCACTATTTCAAATTCAAAGAAAACTCAGAAGACATTGCAGGGTTGGGGGGGTTTTGCTTTTTCTGTCTGAAGTTCACTAAATGCTGATCTTCACTTTAGTTCAATTATTTTTAAGCATTTCAAAACTTCTCCTTTGTGATTTTATGTTCCTTCCTTGCAGAGCAATAAAAGTCCATTACAGAGTCTCCGGTATTGAATGTTTTGTGAGTGCTCTTTCTATGAAACTATATAAGACAACTATACCTTGGCTTATAAAAAAAGCATATTGACACCTCTATATTATTCATGTTTTGCTAAGACAAATATCAGGCTTCAAGTCCGTCCCACTGGAAGGCAGATCCATGTGCACAGCTGTCCCAGGCACTCAGGCTCTTACAAAGTGCTCAAACATGAATAAACCTAAATCTCATTTCATGGAACCCATCAGGGTTCGTCCATACAGGGTTCAAAGGCAAGCGAGGAGGGGTTAGTTATTAGGACAGGTAGGGATATACCAAGAACAGATGATTGCAGGGCTCAGGCAAGACCAGACTAAGATCCCTCCAACACAAGTATCTCCAGGCTTGGAGGGCAACCATTTTCAAATCTCCCAAACAACCCTAAAAATCATTCTCAGAAGGGACACAGACACGATATATTAGTCATTAAGCATCCCCAAACGTCAGGCATTTAAAAAGCCCTTTGGTACTTCAGCTCTGTTATGAATTACTTGGGGATGACAACTTTTGTAGAGCTCTGTGCCCTTCAACACACTTTCAGATAGATTCAATCCCTTGGTCTCAGTCCCTGAAACATCACGAGGAAATTCCAGTCCATAACAGATCTTAGAAAATGGACAAGTCTCTGAGCATTATGGTCAACAGGCTGCTACAAGGTGCAATTATCTTTGTTTCTCTGGGTTTAAGAATCAGAATCAACTCCACTTAAACTGAGTGTAGTCTCACTGATATGTAATTGAGTAACTGATAACCATCAGGTCCTTTGCCTGGAGAAGTGAGTGGTTAGCTTGCACACATCAAGAGACTGATTTAAAAACCAATTAAAACTCTGACATGGGGCAGTTTTCTCTCAAGGGGTTTCAAATCTACAAAGCTGGTGATAGGCATCCCACAGAACAAAGAATAAGCTGTAGGATGGTGGGACAGGCCCTATCACATATCAAGTGATGCACGTGGCATTTTGGACAGCTCATGTATTAAATTCAATGTTGTTAGGCTTCAGTGGCTGAACTGGATACAAGCAAGGTATCCTTAATACAGGCCTCCTTAGTATAGATGACTTCACGCAGGGATGCAGTTTTCTAAAGCTTAGAAAATGTTATGTCCATTTTAATAAAAATTATTTTTTTATCAGAAAACACCAGCTAATGAAGAGTTAATAAACAGTTGACCATAAAGAGCTAGGTACTTGCAGGTACTTGTGATTCCAAAAGGAGCATCATGGTACTTCTGCAATTTAATCTTCTTCACCAGTGACATTTGGCAAACAAAGCATAACCTATGTGGGACAAACTACACCAAAAAACAAAGTCAGACAGGACATGAATTATAAGACAGGGACAAATAAAAGGAGGTGCTTGTACACTATGCAGTGTAATAAAAGAAAAAGAGATAATCTGAAGAGTAACACTGAGAGGCAGAAGGATGAGCAAGGAAGAGAAACACCACAAGCAGTAAAACCATCTGTGAAGTGTAGTCAGGCAGGGAGGAGACACTTAGCACCTATAACACAGAAATTCTTGTGGCAGTCCTGGAAGCAAACTTCTGCAGCCTTAATGTCCCCACATTGTACTGCTTACCTAATCTGCTCAGACCTGAAGCTGACAGTGTGATAAACAGTACTAGCTCAAAGACCCGACTCCAGCAGTATCTCATGCCATTTATGTTCTCTAAACTTACAAAAGCTCCATAATCAAGCTTGCTTTAAAGAAATTACTGCTTTTCATGACTGAACCTACCAGGTTTATTTAGCAAATTTCAGGTAATATTATGCTGAAAAGTATGTTTAACTCTAGTATCTAATTGATATCCCAGTTAAAATAATGCTACTTAAAATGAAACTTAAAGAAAAGGGATTGGGAAAAAGTGCTTAAAAATAAATGCTTAGGTTAACCTCACAATCTTAGAGGCATTCAGAAGTGGTCAAGATAGTCACATTCAATTTTTTTACCCATACAAGTTTCTGTACAAGAGGGTAACCTGGGGCATGTCTACATATGTATCCTTTTAGAATGCGGTGAATTACACTGAACAGCCAAAATTAGTGAGACCACGTTAGCTCTTCCTCACATCTTTTGTGTCCTAAATAACACCTTCCAAAATATTCCCTTTTAGCACCTTCACTAGGCCAAATGCAGGTTGCAGCGTGCCTTGTCTGCAGAAACAGAGGCACAGCTCAGCCTAACACTGTAGGATA
Source organism: Empidonax traillii (assembly GCF_003031625.1). NCBI lineage: Eukaryota > Metazoa > Chordata > Aves > Passeriformes > Tyrannidae > Empidonax > Empidonax traillii. The sequence continues at coordinate 88,009 of NW_020956026.1, forward strand.
GAGAAACTGGCTGCAGTTTCTAGGGGAAGAGAAGCCCTGATCTCCTCTACATTTCCTGGCAGGAAAGGATAACATCCCTATCCAGAGAGCAATTTTACCATGTCTTTGCATGTGTTTGTTATCACTAAACCCCTCTTGCCACAAGAGAGAGACTTTAGAAATGAGAAGGGTACCCACTCACTTGCTTTTCTGTCTCTGGCATTACTTCTGGCTTTATGCAAGTGCTACTTCCAGCTAGATTGGATTATTTCCCTTCCCCCAGTGCTTCCTTGGTTTGGCCAGGACACTAAAAATCCATTACTAACACAGCTTTACTCATTAATCAAGGTAACCTTTTTTTGCTTTCCAAAGTTTCTCATGTTCTTATCTTTGCATAATTGAGCATTTACATTTCAGAAGAGCATCACCTGAGGGAGTGGGGGCAGACTTTGAAAGGTTTGGGGTTTTTTTTCCCCTTAAGTTTCAAGTTTAAAAAAAACAAGGGGAAGAAAAAAAACAAAACCAACTTTGAAAGGGGATGAAGTTAAATTACCAAAGCCTTAGGGCAGAGTAACTTAAAGACTGATAATGTGTAAGAGTTTCTCCCATTCACCACAGAAACTAACATTTCACATGACAGGAAATCAACAAGCAATAGAGTTATAACATTTTGTTCTTACGTAGGAGTTTCTTATCAAAAGATACCAAACTGCCTCCAAAGCCTTTTTTTTTTTTTTTTCTTCCAGATATCTTTCCAAGGCAGAGACAACCATGGATTTTCTGAACACTTGTATTGGAAAACTTCACCACATGAAAACTGACCATTTCCATGAGAAGTCACAGGTTTGAACAAACTCAAGTCACGGGCATGGTCTTAGCAGAGCCTTCTTTTCTTGGACAAGGTGCTCCATGGGCAGGTGTTCTAGGCTGCCAGAGCCTCAGGCAACCTTACCAGCAAGGTCTAACTTTAACTAGGCATTATTTCACAACCCAAAGGATCCAAAAGGCCCCAAAGCAGTGAGTGCAGTCATGCCCTGTGTACCCCCAAAGTCAGGAATAACACTGAGCTTTTGGCAGTGCCCAAATCCTGATCAGAACGAAGCAGCACAAGCAGCCCGTTGAGCCTAATGCCTTGCCTGTATATTTTGCACATTATTTCTGAAAAAAAAAAATCCTGCTTAAGGCTGCACTTGTTTCTTCCCATAGGAAAATTGCTCTTTATATATCACTAGTTTCTTCTACAATAGTACTTTTATACTCCCTCTTTGCACAGACCAATAAGAAATTCTTTCACTATAGAGAGAAGAGGAATTAGAGTAGGACAGTCATGAAAGCAGGGAACAAATACCTACAACAGTTGTCTAACAGTCCCATGTTATCACTATCATGAAAAAAAGTAAGAAAATCAAAAATACTGCCTCCAGACAGCAGCTACATAAATCCACTCTCAATGATGTGGCTAATTTGTTATGGAATATTTGTTATTTTAGGCTTGATTTTCATGGAGGAAAGTAATGCATTTCCTGCTGTTGCTACTGGTGGTGGAAACATAATTCATTGTAAACATCAACGGAATCAAGGAAACAATTCACCTGTAAAAAGCTGACTGCTGTGACTAAGAAGATGTCTGAGGCACTGAAGAAAATCAAAAGGTAAGGAACTCTCTTTTTTTTTTTCCTTTTTCACTCCAGAAATTACAGAATACTGGAAAAGCATTACAGCAACACTTTCTTGCATCTCACCTCTCTCATCATTTGAGGCAGCCCCGTATAGAGGTCATCTTTGTGAGACCTCATCCCCAGTGCTACTGAAAAGACTTCCCTAGAACTGAAAGGAGAGATTTCTCTCAACTATAGCAAGTGCAAAAATATACCCAGATTCAGGCTCTTAGGCAGCAAGAAAAGCATTTTACATCTCCAGTACAACATAAAATGGCTAAATCCTAGTTTGGCCTGACTTGAGCTACAAGCCTTGGCCTTCCCAGCCCCACACAAGTGTCAGCTGTTCTCCTGCAAGGTAAAAATCCACAGAGGTGGAAGAGTCAAACCCACTTGATAGGTCTAAACCCACCTAATAATCTTAACTTTGCATGATGAGTCATTAATTTCTGAAGACTGCACGCTTTTCTTAGAGATACATAAGCTCTCACTCATTCTCAGTCTGTCTTTCCCTGGTCTTTTTCCATTTGCCTGATATCAATGGATATCCAGCCTCACATCTAGACACAAAACACTGCTATTTGGTAAAAGCTTTTGTCTGGTATCTTAAGGCTGGTGAATCCTGGAGTCATGGTTAAGGACTTCTGTCCTCATAAGAATGCCCAGACAACTCTCCAGACAGTACCCCACTACAGGTTACTGAAACCGAGAGCAACCCCAACATAAAACAAAAATCACTTTGTGTCCCAGTCCTCCAAGTCAGGGGGCTGGGATGTTGCTTGTATCAGCCAGGGATAACTAAGGAACAATCTTGATCCCAGTCAGATATTCATGATCCAAATAATACAAAGGAACAATAAGAAACTCCACAACATCAAACTGTCTCTGCACTGACCCAATCAGAAACGGCTCCAATTTACATGCTGGAATTCTGGCATTGCCTGTGCCAGTGCCTTCTTAAAAGAAAGCACCAAGAGATACCATTTTCTTTCTGATCCACAAAAAATTATTCACTACTTCATTACATCATCTTGCAATTTCTATGGCACTATTTACTGGGACTTTGTTTCTTGGCACACTGTGATTCAGGAAGTTTAGGACCGAGAAAAAAAAAAAAGAAAGAAAGAAAGAAAAAAAGACAAAGTTCAAACTGGCTTGAATTTGTTTTGAAGAAAGTTAAAAAAAAAAAAATCAGAACATCCCAAGTACCACTCCTGCCACTATTTCCTCTAAAGCATACAAGAGCTGATTCAATTTGGTTTTCATTCTACATCTTGCAACATTTGGGCTATGCTTTTATTCAGAAATAAAATTTACTGAGCATTGGAAGATTAGGAAAAGGCAAGTGCTTAACACTTGATGCACTTTATTGAAAATGTAGAACAAGCAAGGCTTAACTTAGCTCTAAAACTAATAAATACTTTAGTTGTTTTGTGTTATGGGTAGCGTTCAGTGGCTTGCATGACTAATTAAACAATCTTTAGTTTGCTTTGAAGGCTAAGCCATCCTAAATGGCTTTAAATTACATTCTATCAAGCTAAGCTTAGAATTAAAATCCTCATTTGCAATAAGGAATTCCACTGTGTATAAGTGCTAGTAGAGAGCTGTATTGGAAAGTTTAATAATCTGAATGGTTTCTGGCCCTCCCAGCAAAAGGAGAAATCCTAGGTTTCTCATAGCTAAAGTCTCCATCAATGTTGGGAGAGGAAGCTCCATGGGGAAGGTACAGGAAGAAAAGTGTTTCGGAGGGAGTTTTGCATAGGACAGTAACTCAAGGAGGAGATGAAGATGTAAATCATGTGGGGGAACAAAGGCAGAGAGTCAGGGAGGATAGCTGTGAGAAAGGTCATGCTTATCACATAACAGGGACTACCACTATATTTTATCTCTTCCATGTGGCCCAGAGAGCCAGCCCTGGGTGAGTTCAACTCTAATCCATGACTATCCAGCACTGAGTAGTCAGAAGTCGCCAGCACATCCTTCATCCACTTTCATTTACAGTCATACACAAATTGTCTGAGGTCATAGCTCCTCCTATGTATTCAATACTCAGGTATTCATTCTCTCTAAACAAGTGCACCAACAGCAGTATTTTTTCCCATCCAACAACTTACAAGAGTCACCCTTAAGCACAGAGAGAGCCACTACCCAGGCTTCAGGGCAAAGTCAGGCACAAATACATCACATGGAGCAAAGGTTTTGCTGCATAGGTTTTGTGCCATTATCATTGACTATGCCTTCAACCCCTCTTAGTGGGAGGAGGGGAAAATAGCCCCTCATGTCAGGCTGTCTCCCGTGCCACCTCTGCTGATGAAACAGATAACCCACCCTTGTTGCAACAAGCATGCTATAGGCTTTTTTCTGAGAAAGGCAGTTTTGGTCCCCAAGCCATCTGAAGTCAGTGGAGGCACTCCAAAAATACAAATGTTTTCAGAAGAGGATGTTTTTTTCCTGTGCAAATAATTAACCCATCTCTTTCATTCAGGACTGGAGCTGAGCCTGCCATAGGAGAGGCATAACTGAACTCTCTTCTTTTTGGCTGCTGCCTGCAGTGCATGTGGTGCACTCATGCAGTTTGAGTCACTGCCCATTAAACAATAGTTCCTCCTTCCCTTTCATTAAAACCATCTTCAAAATCCTGCCTGGCATCTCCCTGCAGTTAAGTTAATTTTTCTGTGTCTGTATGCATGGAGGGGAGGAGGGGGAATCTTTTTTTCCATGATTACTTTACCCCCTAATCTGGTGGTTGAGAAATACCATATGTTTTCTCTGTTTGCCTTTACTTTTAGCTCTTCCACAAACGAAAATGTGAAGCCATCCATGCCTTCACTGGCACGGCTCTGCCTTGTTTTCTTTCCCGCCTTAACGGACTCATTCATGTGTAGGAGGCTTTTGATTCTGGGTTTAGATATTCATCCCTACTTTACATAACCATAAGCAATGGCAGGTACTTAAGTAAACTACAACTGGGTCTTTGCCCCCGTGCACAACAAACAGAGGTCCTAAGCCATCAACAACTGCCCCCTGCTTCCAGCTGCCTCCTTGCAAAATACACTGCCAGGGAGAGAGAGGGGCTGTGGGTGGGAAGAGAGACAGAGAGAAAACAAGAGGTGAAGAAATTTCATCACACAGTTCCTACCTCCGTGGCAGAGTCTTTGTTATCCCCAAAGAGGTAAGAGACGGGCTCCAGAGAATGAGGATCCCTAAAGGGGAACCTGCACTACTGAAGAAAGGGGAGAAAATAGCCACCAGCTCTCCCCAGGTTCTGCCTTTATTGCAGTATCTGATTGCAGTTAATGGGAGTCAGCTGTGCCTGTCACTTGGGCAGCCTCCACACACTCACCTGGGGAAGATCTTGGCTCAAAGACACTGACTGGCCCCCCCCCATCCATTCCTTACTGTCAAATTCATATTTAATCCACTTAACACCAGGGCATGGAGGTAAAGCTTTTGTAGCCCCCTGAGCGGCTCTGCACCTTGGCCTCTTTTATGTCCTGATGTATCTTCTTTAATATCTGTTGTTGACATCTTTGCACACCTGCAAAACCAATATGAGGTCCAAGAGAAATCAGCGTGTTTTCCTCCACTACACAGCAAGAAAAAGAAAGAGAAAATAAATGTTGTTATTAGATATGGATTTATTTAAGGAAAATATTGTTAGAATCTGAACAAACCCCTACAGTTCTGTGCTGTGGATGGTGCAATAATGAAAAATATTATGGGATATAAAGGAAAGTTATGACACTATAATGTAACACAGACAAGTGAGAAGACGTATCAGTCATTATCTAGAATACAGTAGACTCCTGTGGTTTCATTTTTCATTACTAATTTAATGTACTTACAATGCTACATGATAAAAAGTGAAAAAGAACAATAAGAAGCGAATATCGTCAGAACAAAATGGGATCTGCAGAATTCAGAGATTTCAATAAGTTACTTGAGAAAAATGTTCAAGATCCCTTGAGAACTGAATAACATCCATTGACATCCAACAAAAGATCTAATAACAGAAACATAAAAGAAATGTGAAAAGAACATTTTAATAAACACAAATTAGGAAACACATTTCTTTACATATCATAGTCCTGCTACAGGAAACTATTTCATAGAAAGAAAAGATCTGATTTGCTAAGAAAGGATGCTTTGCAAATGTTAGCTCAGCAATTGCACTCCTGTGATTCAATGCAAACAGTTTATTCCACATTCTCTCATGAATCCTTAACCCTTAGGGGTTTGCAGTATATTTTCTTGTAGCCATGTAAATGACAAATAATCTCAGGTAAGTAAATGGATTTACACCACAGTTAAACCAGCATGAGAGGATAATCACACCTTGCTTTGTTTGCTGGGTGAACGCTTACAAACATACTCTGTATGTCTTTCTGGGCAGATTCACCATGCAGCAAATATAAGCCAAAGCCACCTCAAGCTTGATGGTTGAACTCAGGTCTAACAGTTGTCTTCCAAGACTAGGTTGAATGAACTGCCATAAGAGCCCATTTAGCCACAAGTCAGCTAGTAGCCATACCTTAAAAAAACAGTATCAGAAGTAGAGTGAGGACCCCTGACCAAGACCAAGGTGAAATACAGCCAAAAGTTGTCTTACAGGTGTGTAAGACACTCAGTATTTTTGTTGTCCCAAGTGAGAGCCAGGTGGTTTTTAAGAAGCCTAAATTAAGACTTGTGAACTTCTATTTTTGTGAAGGTTTTGCCCTGTATCACAGAGAATAATACATATCAGTAAATTTAAGTGAATTTATAGAGACCTTTCAGCAATACTTGGGTATCAAATGTCCCACCATGCTCTTCAAAATCTTAGCAATGAACCAGCATGTTTGAACATTGGCTAACAAACCTGAAAATGCAGAAAGCCTCAGCAGAAGACACTGTGTGACTAGGCAGAAATGCTGCCTACTTGTACATACAGAAACTGGCTGGCAGGAGATAGAAGACACTGTGTTAATACCTCACCAGTAATACTTTCTTCAAAGCAGAAACTTTCCCACAGCTGTTTTGTCCAGCTTGTCCTCCATTGCTGTGTCTGTAAAGTGTAATTAAGGGCTGTAGGCTTGGGGGAAAAGAAGAATCTTATTAAAAGTTACAGAAAGGAACAGAGGGGGTAGGTTTGAAGGGTGATAATGAGTGCATGTTATAGCACTATTGAAAATACTTTCAGAAACGGTATTTTCTAATGGAGCCAGCTTCTCTTCATGATCCTCATACTCAGCAAAGAGTTTTTTCTTAATAAAAAGGAACTCTGGGAAGGTTTCGCTAAATCACCTGTAGCAGAGGCAAAAGCCATTGTTTTCCTGGATACCTTTGGACATATTATTCTAATGTTGCATTTCACAGCATTTTGGGACACCTGAAGCTTGTAATATTCATGCCAGTAAATGCAAACCATCTGTTTCCTTTTCAAAGAGTCAAGCCTTCACTCAAAAACTTTCCCCCTCCTCTCTTTCTCACACACTGAGGTAAATTTTCACCACCTGAGTTTTGTTTCTTTTTTTTTGGCTTTATGAGCTGTGTCATCTGTGACTGAATGCCATCAAGTATCACTTAAGCCTGTTTCCACAGTAAGGAAATATTGGAAGTAAAAACTGTTCAAGAAATGCTCTCTGGTCCCCTTAGCAATGCAGAGCTTGATTTGCAGCTGTGGCAAAGAGAAAAAAAAATCTGGCTGGAATCCATGGGAGTTATGTTTACTCAGCATCCCTGAAAAATCATACCTTGCATATGTTACATTGAAATCCACAAATGGAGGCAGCAGCCTATGTTTTTGAAAATCTAGTCTTATGTGCATTTCAGACTGAAAATTTTCACTCTGGTCTCTCCATAAAAGAAAATTTTCTCCAGAGGGCTTTACAGTATCCTATCAGATCTTTGGCACTTAGGAAGGTTGAAGAAAAAAAAATCCACTAATTATAATAGAATATTGGGTCCTTTAATTCTCTTGGAAATGCATGTGGAAAAGATAATATTAAATGAATCTCAGTGGGCAGTGCATATATTTGGTAAAATCTATTTTAAAGATGGATTTAATTGACAAGCCTATCACTAAATAAGAATGAAAAACATATGAAACCAGATATTTTTGTTAAACTGTTACGTGGGAATTCATAGCTGGACATAGTGCCTGTGTATGTACAGTTCATTAACTGCACAGCTATTTGGTCCAGGCTCTTCTGTGGAAATATGAAGAGACACAACCTATGAAATCTTCTGGATTTACAAAGCAGTGATTGGAGCTTTTAAATACAGCCAACTGCTTAGGCTCAGACTAAACTCCTAAAGTGTCTTTGTAAATTCACATCCCCATAGATAGGGAGAGAGAAACTATTGAGCTTCCTCTGGCAACATCTGTGGGACTTTCTAAGTCACACAAAGCTTTCAATTACGGGTCAAGGACTAAAAAGCTAATTTGCAACAGTAAGACGAGGTTATGAGGTTCTTTGCCACCCTCAAAAGAAAAAAAAAAAAAAAAAAAAAAAAAAAAAAAAAAAAAAAAAAAAAAAAAAAAAAAAAAAAAAAAAAAAAAGGAAAAATAACACCAGTTAAAAGTGAAGGCTACAAAAAACATCACATGCTTCCAAGTCAGGAATGTGTACGTAATTAGCAAGTCCATGGTGTGCATTTGTGGGCTTGTTACTTTTTTTCTGTTTTAAGAGGAAAATATTGTGCTTTGCTTACTACACAAGCTTCATGCAGCTCTGCCGAAGGTGCTGTCCCACAAGATTTCCTGGTGCTGGATGGAAATACCCCAGCTGCTCTGGCAGGATACAAAGGGCAGGTGAGCAGTAGTTACAAACTGGATGACCACCCTCACTCCAGGAACAAACACTGAACTCCAAGAGAAGAACGGTGCAGAAGGAGTAGGCTAAACGAGGGGCTGTCCCAGCCCACCCCTTCCTCACAAAGTGCTTCACTGCAGAGTAAAAACTCACGTTTAGCTGGAAAAAGAAGCTCAAACTTTTCCACAGTCGCAGGTCTGAGCCCATGCCCAAGAGAGCTGGCAGCAGAGAAAATGAAACAAAACTTGGGCACTACCAATGGTAACACTGGGTTTGGCTTGATCCATGTGAGGGCAGCTTTTCTCCCTGATGTGTGCCATCAGTACTCCCAGCACATCCAGATCCTGAAAGGGGAGAGCCAGGCTGCCCTACCAAGCTCTTCTGCAGTGCAGACTGCCCTTGTGAGGCAGGGTTTCCTAGGGGAAAAGACCAAGTGCTAAAAATATGAAACCACATCTGAGCCACTTTGAATGCATAGGCTTTTCATTTTTAAGCCATGCAGCTGATCCCTTCTTTTGAACACATTCCCATTGGTAGGGCTGAAAATTGCTAAAAGCAGGTGCCCGTCTCTTGACTTTGGGGTACACAGGGCTGGTGTGTTCTCCATGATGCTTCATCCCCATCCCCACCGAACAAGCTCTAGGCAGGTGTAAAAACAGAAATCTCATGCGTAGTCCTTCTCTGATGAAATTTTCAGCATCTTTCTTGCTCAGCTATTGACAAAATATTTACTTGTTTACTACATCCATTGTTTCCTTTCAGAGACCACATTCATTTCAACTATTTCAAAAATATTAAATTCATTTGAAGCTGGAACAGCTTCCATAAAGATTGCAGCTAGACCACACATTTACACACAGAAACCAGATTTGTGCTTGGTGTGGATTGTCTGCGTATTTACTACAATGCTCATTTTCTTCTTTGAATAAAAGTGCAGATTTTTTCCTCCGTTATTTGCCAGTGCTATTAACTAGCCCCATTCTTTCTTTTGGTTGTATAATCTGTGTCCTTCTCTGATCCTCTCCAAAGTAAACAAGTCATTTTTTGACTCCAGGATGCCACCACAACCTTCCCTTTGCCGTAAGTACAGGCACTGTTGGGTCTCCAAGAAAAGACCCTTTTTGGCTGGGTTAGTTCATTGTTGCTCTTGGGGATTCACAGCACTGATGTTTACCATGGCTAAGCTCCTGCCTGGCTCCTTAAGCACACAGTGGAGGTATTCAGAGGCCAGGATGACCATGCCCGCATCAGAGGATGGACTTGCACTGTCATCCAGAGTGACACTGGAGGAGTCAGGACAGGCAATACCACAGCACTCCTTCCCTCCCTCCCTCCTTGCCCTTGGTTTGGCAGCCTGGGAGAGGGGAAGCATTCTCCCCTCCACCACAGACTCTAGGGCTGGGAGCTGGGTACTGGGTCCTTGAACCTGAGGGTGTGGGCACATGGGGAGACGAGGGGTGTGCAGTGGGTATGGCCCATTGAGTGTGTGAGGCAAGCAAACCAGGAGGCTTTGTAGGGGGTTGCACAAGCTGGTTTTAATGGACTTTGTGGAGTCTGAGAGCTGGCTCAGCTGCTTGTGTAAACACAGCCAGTAATACCACTGATGTAAAACTCGTGTTGTAAGACAAGAGTCAAACTCATTTTATTTCCCCCAGTACCTTGTTCAAAGCATTATCAGGCAGATGAATCAGATCTCGGTCTCCTAATGTCACAAGCATTTAGCCAAATCTCCCACTGTTCCCCAGTGTGGGCAGAGCAAGAAGTGTATCACCTCCTGGCTACCCTTCCTAATACTTTTGTTGGGGTTGGAGGAGCCACCAGAATACTATTTACTCCCACTGCAGCTACCACGTGCCATGAATGAGCTTATAGTTGCAGAAGAAGAGATCTATCTGAGGGAAGAGCATGCAGTATCTTGGGGCTGATTTGGGAAGTGCTGACAGTTTTCCATCTGCACCTGCTTCATGGATCGGATATTGGAGTCACACTGATCAGGTGCTGAGTGATCCCTTCATGCCGCTGATAGTCCTCAGACTCCTGAAACCTGAGGAATTTGGGAGCTTTCTGGGGTGATTTTGGTGGAGTGTGTTTCTGGATCCAAGAGGGGACACTGCCAGAAGGTACCATGATGTTTAAAAACTGATGAAATAAGGAGGGATGTTTGTTTCTGGGCCCTTATCACAAATAAATGCATTTAAGGACATCTTTTACCTATGAGAAACTTCTGCTTTAAGCTGTGCCCCATTGCCTGCTCTTACAGTATTCCAGGTGTCATTGGTGGTATTCTTTGAGAGTGGGTAACTCCCTTGCCCCATAGGGACTCGGTACCTTGCCTTCCATCAGCCTCCTGCCAAGCAAAAGCCTCCACTTAGACTACATCCCATGAGAGCTTCAACATTTCAACAAGGCTCAGGAAGGCATATTTTTGGAAGAACAATGAAGGTGTTATTTCGGAGATACCATGTGCAGTAGCAAAATTCTTCTCCTTTGACACCATCCTTTTGAAGGTTTAGGGCTTGGTAATGCTACTCAAGGTGAGGAAACCCAGTGCATGCATAAATCTTGTGTGCATGCTGCAATGACCTGGGTTTATGGTTTACAATTTAATTCAGTGCCAGGTGGTTACAATTATAGATGTTAAAAAGGGAAACTAGGGAAGCGCTGTTGTTATGGATCTTCTTTCAGGGACAGGAATAAAAAGAAAGAAATTTAAATGGTGCCACACAGGTGGGTCTTGAAACAAAAGACATGATTTCTATTAGTAAAATACTCTATTTCCACTAATACTCTATTTCCACTCTGAAGATTGATACTACTATTTGTGTAGCTCAAAGCCACTTGTGCCTTACTCACTCTTTAGATAGATAGATAAAATTCCAATTCATTTCAATTGAAGGGCTTCTATTTAAGTGCCATGGGTATAATCAGTCTATTAAAATGGGAGGTGTTAATTTTCCAGTAATCACTACACTTTCTTTCTCTTCCTGTCTCTGAATTGAAAGGACAGCCTCATCCTGCATGGTTAAAATGTAGTAACGCATTTAATGCCAGGCCATGATTTTAGACCTCCAGCTGTTTTACTGGTTGTGTAAGTAAAAATAAGATAATGTTATGCTTGGTAACCATGGTTTTGTAGGGATTCACATTTTACAAATCACTGCACAGTATGCAAACCATTATATATATTTAAAATGTTTAAAATCAAGACTACCAGGAGTCTACCACTTCTATTATTTAAGGAGGGGGACTGCTAGACTGTGAAGAGTGATATATTCTATCAAGCTACTCAGCTCAGTTATATTATCAGCGCAAATTACGTGAAAATATGTGCTTCAGCAAGACAGGAAAGGAGTATTCTTTGCTATAAAAAGTGTGCTGTGGGAAGCTAGATGGAGTCATTGGTTTGGTGTAATATATGAGTAAAGGCTTATTTGTTCAAATAATAAAAAAGGGAAAAAACAGAGCACAGAAAGAAGGCAACCATGAAGTACTTGTTTATTCTCTCCCTGTACAAAAACCTCTTTCTGCTTCAAACAAAGGAATTGAGACTCATCTCCAGCAATTTTAGCCAGGTGTAACTACTCATCTGAGCAGAGATCTTCCTGATTTATATAGGCAGGAGCAAAAGCAAAACCAGGGTCAAGAAGAAGCAGTTTATTGATTTGTTCCGTGTGCACAGGCAAAAATATTATACCTCACCAGCACAATCATAAGCATGTAGTTAAATCCAAGTAAACCTTAACTGAAATATTTCTTTGTAAGAAAATACTGCTAAGTGGAGCTATTGACAGCTGCATTTTCAAGAGCATCTGCTTTCAGAGACAGCAGCCATTCAGAAAAAAATGTTTTTGGAGGCAGATTGTGCTGCTCTGATTAGGAGTACAGGCAAAGATAACAGATAGTGTTCAGCTGCACCTGAAATTGCCTTTAAAGTTCAATAGGAAATTTGTAGCAGGAGTAGGGAAAAAAATGGCTTCTGCTTGTGCTGTAATTTTTCAGAGAACACACATGTAGCTCTCTGGACAGTTAGAGCTCTCAATTTTAATTAAAAAATGGTAAGTATTACACAGTACAGTCAGACCTGATTAATCGGGGTGGAGCTGGTTTATGTGTATGTCTGGGAATACAAATGCTTTGGATATTAATCAGGACTGCTGCATTTATTTATTTTAGATATTTATTCAGATTGACCCCTGTTTGCCAGCCTCCAGCATTCAAAAACATCCATCAGGACAAATTCACAGCACTGGCTTCCAAGAAAAAAAAAAAAATAAAAGAGAGGAAAGAAAGAAAAAAAATGTTCTTTTTCAAACCATGGTCTTTCTGTTCTTTGTTCTTTTCATCTTTAGGATGCATTTGGGTTAACTTCAGAGGTCTTTCTTCACCACTGAACAGAATAGAAAACAACATGTCCCCCTCCACCATCCAATTAAAAAAAAAAAAAAACAACCCAAACTCTGAAGTTTAAGCCAACAACCCATCTTCATGAATGGGAGTGGTAATTAAAACTTTGGCTACAGCAAGGAGAGCATATGAGAATGGTGACAACACCAGCTTTAATAGGCATCTCCTGATCCATGTGTTCAAAGTCCCCCAAGAGCACAACACGTATTCTGCCAATAGCGTTACCTGTTTAAAGGTAGATTTCAGCAGTGTAAAGATCCCATTTGCTTAGCTTTAAATCAGGAAAATCCTCAACTGCTGCTCTTTATCAGAGGAGGAGTTTCAATGTCCTATTCATTCTCTCATTTCCTTGGGAAAAAAAAGATGGGCAGTAGACAGAGTTCTGAACCACTCCTGACTCTGGTGCAGTCTGTAGGCTGTCTTCTTCCCCCAGCAAAAAATACCTGACTTGGGAAAGAAGCATCTCAACAACCTGAGGCAAAAGGGAGAAGGAGTGGATTTAGCCTGACATTGCAAAGTGGAAACAAACAGAACTTATTTCCATGAGGAGTATCCACAGTGGTCCCACATCATCAGGGTTTTTGGTATTTACTTACCTGGATTAGTGCATCAAAATATCAAGACAAACATCTTGAAATACTTTTCTTCATAGTAAACAATCTAGATGTCTCACAGAAGGAAAATCATGTCTGAATTAAAATTCTGACTTTCTTTGTGTTTTGGCCACAAAATCTTAATTTCACAAATCACACACCATTCATTCTGTTTGAAATATCTTAGAAATACTATAATAATAATTTTCACACACTACGTCTGTGAAAACTTGCTCTACAAGTGTTATTTCCTTTTAACAGACATCTGACAACTTTACTCAACAAACGCACCCACACAGAGGGATTTTATCTGTATACTTTGCATTCATGAATTCCCTAGAATACTAGGAAACAGCTACTTACATAAACAGGTTCACCTTGCCCACACACACTTTTGTGGGCAAATCTGTCTGCAAAGTAAAAATAACGAGTTGTCTATATACAGTATTATCAACTAGTAAAAAATTTGCTGCTTGCAGAGTAGTAGCTGTGCCTTTCCATTTCTTCAGTGTCCTGCAAATGTTAAAAAACAAAATAAAAGTAGTCATTAGAAAACGTTCAACCTCTCAGACAAATAACATCTGCTAACAAGATGTCCCCGCGTTTCAGATGGGCACCCACTTCCAAACTACCATTGTAAAATCTGTGTATATTGGCGACTTAATGAAAATGTGGTCTTCTGTGTCTGTTTAAACTTCAGTGGGGATCACTTGAAATTATACAGGTTTCCATCTGATGAAACAATGTGGTTTCATCATGTTGTTCTTGCTGTGTTCCAGAGTGAAATGTTTTTATGTGCCTGAAGAAAGTGAGAAATAAAAATGCACGCACTGTGTCAGACACCAGAAAGATAGGTGTGAGCTATAAGGGACTCAAATTTGCCCAGTCTTTTACTGGCCCACAACTCATCACTAGGAATTAATATTGCTTACATCATCAACTTCTTTAATTTAAAAAGATAAGATTAAAAGGCCGACTCATCTCCCTGAGTTCTGATCCTAGGGTAGCTGGGCAACCTTCAGAGTCCTCAGAGGACCTCTGAGGGCCCCACCAGGGCTGCTGAACATGAAGGACATCTGTAGCTCAGCAGCCTTCTGCATTTGGTGGAGTACCCTATGGACAACTCGCAAAATGGATTTCGTAGAATCACAGCATACCAGGTTGGAAAGGACCTCAAGGATCACCTGGTCCAATCTTTCTTGGCAAAAGCACCACCTAGACAAGACTGCCCAGCATTCTGTTCAGCTGAATCTTAAAAGTGTCAAGTCCTCATGAATCCACCGCTTCCCTGGGAAATTATTCCAGTGGCTGATTGTTCTTATTGTAAAAAATTTTCATCTTGTATCTAATTGGAATCTCCCCAGGAGTAACTTGTACCTATGACCCCAAGTCTTTCTATGTGACTTCTTGTAAAAAGGGAGTCTCCATCTTCTTTGTAACCACTGGAACGTAGAGATAGCATTTCTCTGATTTGCCCTCTGATGTAGGCATGCCTCTTACATTGGCTTCAAGAAAGAAAGGAAAACTACTTCTTTCTCCTCTGCTGGAGCATGATGTGAATTTGTTACAAAAAGATTCTTCTTTGCAGGGTCTTGCAGACAAAAGGATAGCCAGGCTGAACCCCCTGGGTAACATCTGCACCATGGCTCTTGGTCAGCAGAAGATGAAGGGGTAGAAAGATCACCTGATATTCCTCAATAAATTGACCTATCTCCAGGCTAGCCTCCACTCTGAGGATTTCTCTAAATGTCTCAGAAATATTGACAGTGTGAATGCCATCAGTGTGCAAACACAAGTCCACTCTACATCCAACAACAGGACAGGGGCATGTTGCAAGTTTTCCTCAGCACTGAACATCCCATTTTCTCTGGGATGGTACAGGAGAACAGTCAGTCCATGGCTCTGATTTCCTGTGGACACATGAGGTCATCCTATGGTCAGATCTATATGTCCCCTCATATTGTACAGTCACTTTTGAACCTGTTGTGGGTTCAGCCAAGCCAAGAGGTAGAATAGTGTCCCAGTAAGTTTTATGAAAAGAGGTGGACAAAAGAACTTGAGAACTGAGCTCTGTCTCAGCCAGCAGAGGATTCACACAGAAAAGAGCTCTCAGAAACTGTTTTAGCAAGAACTTTACTGTGTGGATAACTGCACACTGGAACAGATTGTCCAGAGAGGTTGTGGAGTCTCCCTCACTAGAAATATTCAAGAGCTCTCTGGATGCAATCCTGTGCAACGTGCCTTGCTTGAGCGGGGAGGTTGGACCAAACAAACCAATGTGGTCCCTTCCAACTTCACCTATCCTGTGATTCTGTGAAACCAGGCTTCATTATTTCCAGTGCTCGTGGAACAATTTGTTTAATCCCATTTTTTATTCATACAGGATTTCTATGCAAAAGATGAACACTAAAGCAACCCTTCTTTTGCAACATCTTTATGAAATCCTCAAAATGTATTATTGTATTATTTAATGCACTCACATTCAGCAGTTCTGGATCCTACTTGTAATATCTCCCCATCAGTCTGGAGACTTGTAGCTTTTTAACTCTGGCTGTTGTTAATTCATCAGCTGTCTGAAGCAGTCAGATCTGCTTTGTTTTTTGTGACTTCAGTGCTAACAACCAGATCTGTTCTAAATACTGAGGTTTACCAGATAGCAAAGCTATCCACAAATAGGGACGCAGGGGGGAATAGAGTATTTTTTAACAGTATTATTATCATCATATTAGCATTATCATCACAGAGAAGATCCAACACCAACAAACCCATATTATATTTAAGAACAGGAGGTGAACATATCACAAAATGCTAATACCCTAATGGCCTAAGTTGTCCTTGTAGTGTCCCACTCCCCTTCTATTAAGAAGAGGAAAATGTTCTAACACAGAAAGGAAAAAGGCAGCAGTATGCTTTTCCCTGACTATTAGGTCCTAGTATCCCACAGTGCTTGAAAGAATGTTCTGGGCAAGAGGGATGGAGCTGAAGATCAGTTCATCTATGTGAGATAATTCCCAGGCAGTTTGGGAATGTCTTCACCCAAAATACTCAATAAAATGTGTATGGCCAGAATCGGTGGCATCTTCTTACTCTATAACAATTGTGGGGTTATTTTTTACAAAATATGGGGAAGAGATAGATGTGTGTCCTGAATAAAGCACAATATGAGTCTTGAAATAGAAAATATAATGAGCTCCACAGCCTTTTCAGGTACACCCACTTTTTTTTTTTTGTAGATCACTGAACCCACAAAAAGAGTTAGTTTTAACCCTCTGCCAGCACTTGACTGGCAAGGCCAGCAGAACATTATGCATTGCCTGGGGCACAGGAGTCCCCTGGGGTAAGGCAATTTTTAGCCATGGAAAGCTCAGCAAAAGTATTCAAATAGCACAGGCCCGCTCAGTGGAGAACCTCGCTCTTTGCCTGCAAGGCTCTTGGGAGACACGGCTAACTGGGTGAGTGAGCGTTACCTCATTCCTGATATGGGAAAGATTTGCTAATAAGTGGGAACCGACAAGAGTTATGCGGTGGTAGCAACGAGATTCCTTGGCAGGCTTGAGCAGGTCCATCCCTAGCACACATGCCCTGGTCAGTAGGGAACAGCTTACTCACTGCAGCCTCAACCAGCACATAAACCCTGGGTACCCACCTTCCCACACTCCCACCCAGGCCCTGAAGTGGGCAGAACTTTTGCCCTCAGGGACATCTCTAATGTGAGGCTTGTGAGGGAACCAGCCAAGACAACAATACAGCAAGATGGCACCTGACCAAATATTTAAGTGGACTTTTAAGGAGCTGCAGAGATGTCACCTTTCAGCATTCCACTTTTGGCACGAAACCAGACCTAGTGCCATTGCTGAAGGTTGTCAGCAGCATTTGAGCACCAGGGCTGGCCTGTGCTCCACCTAGCAAGGTGGCAAAGTGTAACTGCTCACCTCTCAGCCACTAGCATCTTGAAACTGCAAGGCATCAGAAAATGTTCTCTCAGATGACTCCTTGGTAAAGGCACGGTCATTTGCTGGACATGTTTTATTGACAGGCTTTCTCCACAATATTCTGGTATATTCTAGTTTTTACCAGTTTGGCAGTTCTGGGTATTCTGTAAGGCTTTCTGTAAAAGTCACCACCAGGTATAATTTCAAGCAGAGGTTTTAGTAATCCACCCCACCTCTTGCACAGACCTTCTTCTGGGGCACTGCGGGCAGCTGAGGGGGCACTGTCAGCACCCACCCACAGGCTGCTGAACCAGAGCTCTGCAAGACAGTGCCTGTCTGTAAGGTGCTGTTGTGGGTTTCTCACCAGATAAGTGGATTATTACCCTGGCTTGCAGCTGCTCCACAAAAATAGGTCAGCCTCAGGAATAAGCTTTGCCTTCCCCTATTTGGCATCAGAAGCATCCAAGAGGAAAAGGGGCTGCTTGCAGGATCCTTGTCCTGGGACCATTAAAATCCTGAACAATGGGTTGCTGCTGTCAGTGCCTCCTAAAGAGGGAAATGTTCTTAAAGTCAGCACCTGTGGTTTTCATTGCATTAGATTTAGGAATGTGTCCCATTGTGATGAGATATTTTCTGCACCTATACTTGCTCAGCCTCTGTTGAATTTATTCTGCTCTGAGCAAGGGATATATTTGTGGTCATTCATGGGTAGCACTTTGTTTATAGGACACCTGCTCTCCCCCACGCTTCTGCCTCCCATTTGGTTTTTGGATAGACACTCCCATGCTGAGGAAGCGTGAGGGTAGCACTTATGCCAGGTGTGCCAAAATGAGAACGAGAGGGGTAAAGCCTGCACATGGCCTTACCTTCCTCACCTTTGGCAAGGGTGACTCTGAAGCAAAGGAAGAACCTCAGGCAAGCTGGGAGGAAACTCTTTTGGCCCACACTGCCCAGCTGTGTGGGTTGCGGTACATCGTGTCTGCTCCATGCAGGAGACAGAACACTGAAAAAGCTATTGCCTCATTTTCTTTTTTTTTTTTTTTTCCAATGGCACAGTAACTGCAGATAACATCCCACCACCAATCACCTCCCATCTCTCCTTGCCCACTACATATTTGCACCTTGGAAGAGTGCTTAGCACAGATTTTGAAGTGGGGTTGCAGGTTGAAGTAAAAGGGAGCTGCACTGTAACACCAGCAATGACTACTTTAGATCTATGCCTCATGTCATCTATGCCTTAAAAAATAAATAAATAAATAAATAATAAAAAAACCCACAACCTGTAGAACTGGCAAGAAGAGCAAAACAAAGTACAGAAATCAAGGATACGCAAGTTAACTTTGATATGAAGATTTCTCCATCCCTCATGCCCTTTTCATGCCATTATAACTCAGCTGATGACTTTGCAGCACAGAAAGCTTGCAAAGTTTTCATTATTGCCTTTATGTTTTTTCCCTCTGCCAGTCTGGATTGTGGTTAAAATCACTGAATAATTCTAGGATAAAAGCCTTTAACTGTTATATTTGATATGGCTGGAGAAAGTCTTACAGGAAATATTCTTCCTGTAGGAATTCCAGACCAAGGAATTAGAATAATTTCCTCTTTTTGGACGGTATACCTAAATTAACCCTTTTTGCACATTTAGCTCCCACAGGCACTTATGCAGCAAGGGCCTTATTGTCAGCTGGTATAAACTGGTTTAAATTCATGAATTTTTAAGGAGCTAATCCAGATTCCCTCAGCTCAAGATCCATCCCTTGGATGCTCACCCCACATACCTGAGCTGCTCTGTGCGAAGAGAGAGAGGCTCTGCACACCCTTTTCCCCAATGAAACCATACAGGAGGCAGACACTGAGCATCCCTCTCTGCCCACCACACAGTGGCAGGTCTGCAGATACCTATTCCAGGGGTCTGCAAATTAGTTTGCCTCTTGCAGAAGAACATGTGCTGCCGAGCCTACCGCATGCGGCAGTCTCTGGAGCATCACGGCAGATTTAGAGCAGGCTTTGCTGAGTTCCCGTTTCCACGTCCCAGTAACCACATGCTGGGGACTGTGGGAGAGCTGCAGGTGACTGACCCCAAAGACTGCGGCAGAAATTCGCCCCCCAAAGGCTGGCAGCTGAGCGAGGCCCGAGCCCAGCTGGAGCAGGCAGACGAAGGAGGGAGGACGGGCTGCAGCAGCCTTGGGAAGCATGCCATGGCCGGCAGCGTGCCGAACAGGTTGCTCCCAATAAAAGTGCTTCACCGCTGGATCGAGGCAGGCGGTGGGTGAATTAATTGTGCCATTTCCATGACATTCTGCTGGAGCTTAAATGTATTAGTAACTGTTCATCCCCGAAACAGCTTCTTCCTCCCACACGAGGGGGAAAAATATCCATCTGAATTTTTTAGATTATGTGACAGGCTTGCAAACTCTTGTTAACTTTATCATTTGGGATATGGATTAGACTACAGCACATTAATTTATCAGGAAGTAAGAGCTGCCTGTTCATCTCTTTTCTGTTATGACATCTGCAGAGAAAGTACGATGGGAGCCAGACAGACAGTGAGTAATAGACTAGAATATGAAGTTTGGAGGGGGGGAAATGGTGAGGTTTGCTGCGGATATAATTGAACCCATTAAGCAAAAAATAAAAAAAACAGTCAGTGGTCCTTTAGCAGATATTGCTCTTAATGAAATTGCAGATAATGAAACCTGCCAGTTAAAAGTGATATCAAGTCACATTTATTAAGGATGGCACTGAAAAGTCAAGCAAAAACTAATCCTGCAATTGAAGACATTTTGCTGGAGTTCCCAGGACTTTGAAGACACCACCCACTTGCTCCTCACCTCTTCAGCCCCCCATGGAGGGGTCACATACGCATACATACACGCTTTGCCTCCCCTGGGGCACATAGGGTTCTCTCCCACTATGCACCTTCAGTCCTGCATGTCAGACCTGCTGCAGGGCCACAGGGCCAACATGATGGGAAAGGTGAAGGCCTCTGACTTGTGGGCCAAAAGAATGCATGAAACATTAAAGAGAGCCTTGCTAGCGGTCTAAATTTTTAATGCGTACTCTCCAGCTTTGCAGAAAACATATTCCCATTGTCGTTTTCATCCCCCCTTGGCCTCTTATTCCTCCAATTATGTGAACGGTGACATGAGAACAATTACATGGCACAAAAAGTGTGAAGCTTAGGTACTTGAGTTTGGCCCCTTAATGCCAATGGGCAAATCCATTTACATTATCTATATTTAATATGTAAGGGTCAGCATCCATGGACTCCTAGACTGAACTTGCCAAGTCACGTCAGTTTGGTAAGGATATTACCTCACAGCAATTTATTACGTTTTATTTTAGCACTTAGTGCTAAAGACAAATCAGCTACAGGGCATAGGTCTCTCTGCCCCTGTGGGTACCAGCTCCCCAGGGACCAGACCTGCTGTCCCAAATCCTTCAGGATTTGATTCCTCATAAAGGTATGCTTGTGTATGCCTGGACACAGTAAAATTCAGCACATGCAGCTAAAAACAGTCCACCAACATCTAGGCAAAATAAAATCAGCTAATTCATTTTGAAGGTGTTCCCAGGCACTTTTAAATTCATATTATGTAAACAATCACAGCAGCAACTTTTTTCCTTTGTTCCTATTAATTCACTGGGTGTGTGCATGTGCAAGAGGCAAAGATTTATGTCAGGAGTATTCATGTAGTCTCCTTGGAACCTCTTTGGTTCCCCCCTTTCTACTTGTACAAGGTATCCCTGGCCTGGCCCCAATGCAGAACAATGCCACATGGAAACAAAGGAAAGGCCGGGTGCTGGATCAGGCCATTGCTCTGCCACTCCCTGTGCCCTGTGGCTCCCTGCCAGTGGCTAAGAACAACTGCCTCAGAGGACAGTGCAAGAAACCCCCAATGAACCATCATGGGATGATCTGCCAGTAGGAGAAGTATTTTCTTACTCCTCACCAGTTAGCTGCTTCCCAATGCCATGAAGCTTGAAAGTTTACATCCCTTATAGCTTTTTTAATCCAGTCTCATTTAGCTCTCGTTATCCTTACAAACACCTAGCCCGTTACGTATTCTGCTAATCTTTTGGGCTCAGTGGTGTTTTATGGTAGTAAGTTCCCAGGGTTAACTAAGTGTCACCTAAAAATATTTCCCTATAAGTTTCTAATCTTTTTTACCTCTTGTGCTTCCTTACTGAGTGACTCTTACTCATGAATTTTAAAAAACTGGCTGAGATCATCTTTGTTAACATTTCCAGTCTTTCTCATTGTCCACCCAGTTTCCCTCCTTTTACTTATACCATCCCTGAACAGATGCAGGAGGCCCCTTTTGGCCTCTTGTGAGGAGAATGTTCTAGGGCTAGATCATACCCCTTTTTTATATACAATACTAGTAACCATCCAGTCCACTCATAAAGCCCAACCCCAACAGCCTCAAAAAGTTCACATTGCCATGAAAAATAGACCAGACAGCCTCCAAACACAAAGGCCCACAGAGCCAAGCAATTCAAAAGCAATAACATGGACAACATTCACCAAAGACAGATCATTTGCGACTGATGAGCTCAAACCCTTCAGAATCAACAAGTTTTCAGGGAACTTGCAAAGGTACTTCAGAAAGGTAAAACCATCAATGCCCATCAATAAATCCAATGAGCTGGTTCACCCAGCTTTCCTTTGGTCATGCAGCCTCACTGGGCCGTGTAATTGCCGCCTTATTGGAGAGATGTGAGCCTGCCCGTCGAACAGATGCAAGTTTCCCCCGCTCTCATTCAGCTGGGAACCCACTCGGCAAAGCAGAAATAAATCAAGGGGAACTTGCTGTCATTTCTCTACCTTCCCGCACACCCTCTGCTGCTGCCGCCTGACTGGCTCGAGCTGGCATAGTTTTTAAATGAAATCTGTGAGATTGGCATCAACAGCCTTTCCTAATTTTTAGCTAATACCTTGGTGGGTTCTGCATTCGCATCTGGCCGGCGCTGTCACGCTGAGCCTGATGATAACAGGCTGCTGCTCTTTCCGAGCAGGAGGCTGGGGTACCGCTACCGACAGCCTAAACGGAGGCTTGTTCCAAGCACAACAGCACAGCACAGCCAGCGAAGGGTCTGCAGCGCAGGACTTCTCCCAAGGCATAAAAAAACAGAGAGAGAGGGGGAGGAGGAGAGAGAGAGAGAGAGAGAGAGAAATGTGTTAACTGTGCTAACAGTGCCAAGTAATATGCTTCGTTAAAAATTTAATCACCTGCAAGTGCAAAACAAGTGCAAAGCAATCATGTTGTAATTAGCACAGCAATTAACACCTCCCTTTTCGATAGCACATGCATCCTAGGAAGTGCATGATTGCAAGTGTTTATGCTGCTGACAGACTAAGTTCCTATAGAGAGGAAAAAATTGCTTAAATAGATTTTTTTTTCCCTCTTGTCTTTTTGGCATTTGGGCTGTTATGTGTCCATGAAACCCCAGCACCAGCTGCCATGTTGGTTTTGTGTGAGTGCTGCTCCATTGCATAGCATAACTAACAACTACAGCTTGAACTGGAACCTCCTGAAAGATGGCTGCAAGCCTCTAGAGCCCCACTGTGAAACAAAGATGTAATCATTAAAATTACAAGATGATTTTTTGCAGGTTAACACTTGCCAAAGGGGAAGCACCAAGCCTGCACTGAGATTGTAGGTTTGGGGATGCTACAGCAAAGGGGAAGAGGACAAACCAGAATGATGGCTTCAGGAAGGGTCTGCAGCTAAAATATGCCAAGCTCCGTAGTGCTGATGTCTCTCTTTGACATGTCCCCCCATTCAACATCCAGTTCTTCACAAAGGCTGTGCTGGAAGCAATTTGATTTAGTTTGATATATTGGTAGATGTCCATGTGACCACTGTTCCTTTACCCACATATCGGGTTGTCCATGCTTGTCTGCTTGTCCATGATCTCCTGTTCCTTGTCACCCCTAGAAAACTTGGAGTTTGACTGTCCCACTCACAGTCCTCTCCCTCTCCTAGGACTCATTACCAGTTTCCTTGTGACACCACATGAGGAAGGAAAACTGACTCTCAACATTAGCTTAGAGAAGTTATACAGACTTAAATCCTCACATATATCCCATAAAATGCTCTTATTTAGAGGCTGTTCAGCTTTAATAAATGGACTGTGTTTGTAATGAAACATCACACTTAGCATTCTTGGAGAAACTCAGTGACTCTCATTGTTGCTCAATTACAAAGAGCTGGTCTGTCAGTTTGGTATCCAAAAGCTGAGCACCAAAAGTTAAAAGCCATCTTTGGAAACATAAACCATGAGGCCAGTCTTGTTGTTCCTTCCCTCCCAGACACTGATATTGTTGAAAGATATTTTCATCACATAGTTCAGTACTGGGATTCCCATTTGACAAGTTAAAAGCCACAAACAACATTACCATCAGATATGAGTCAAACAAATAACCCTGCAATAACTGCAACTCCTGAAAAAGTTACTTCTTTGCTGCATATCCTCAGAAATTCACATTTTCCACACCATTAATTCCATGAATTAGGACAAAATTGGAGCACAAATTTAGCAATTACCGTAGAGACAAGTAGCAGGCAAGTGAAAACGAAGCTGAGATAGAGCCATGGTACCTTTGCTATCCCAATGTATTTTGCTATTTCTTAAGCTGCTTCTGAACTGAGACAGAATCTAAGTCACAACAGCTGTTTAACTATAATTTCAGCACTATTTCTGACAACACTGGGGCCCTATGTTCATTCCTCTTCCTCCAGGCAATTGACCTGTGTTTCACTACAGACCTTTGAGTTTCCCAATTGTATTTTATTTGAGGTTTTGTTCCCAGCTCCCACAGGCCTGCTTGCACTGTTTTCTGCCTCCAGTGAGCACTTCCTAGGGGCCAGAGGTCTTGGAGATGGTTTCATCCCCCACCCTGTTTGGAGGTGAGCACGTATTTGTGGTTTTTTGGCACAGTCTCCACATTACCTTTCTCTTATTCAGACTAAACATGAACCTGGCCAATCTTCCTGAATGCAGTTCGAACATCCAGGGTTTAATGCTTTCCACTGGCAGTGATGGGTACTTACCTCTAGCACACAATACATTTTATATTACTTCTATAAGTCTCTGATATGACGTGGACTGTAGAGTCCTGAATTGCATACCTCAGGTCTGTCTGGAGCTGTGTTGGAGAGGGGTGAAAAGAGGCTCTCGGGATCTGCATTAAAAGGTCTGCCACCAGCTTTGTGAGAGGTTTGGGGTGATTTCCCTTCCTCTGCTGGAGTTCACCTTCTCAAAGGCATACTGCTAAATCATCCCTGCCAGAGATGACTTACCCTCGAGGCTCATAAAAGTACTTCTGAAGAGCAGTCGTGTTTGTACTTGAAACGCACTGAAGTAAGCCATGTGTGAGGGTTGGAGGGGTGGGGAGTATCTCAAGGAGAATACCCCTGAAATACCAACCCAGGGTCCTCATCTCAGCTGACAGCACAATTCTAATGACAGAAATACAATATCATGCATAATTATATATAAACAGGGCATGTTTTTCAAGAGGAAGATCTTGTACAATGTGCAGTCAACACCTACACTAATAAAGCATGGTTGGATTCTGTGGTGCCAAGTCCCTTTCTGTCACTAAAATGGGTTCCATCAAGTCAAAAGAAAGAAATATGTGTGAGTTGCTTTTTAAAGTGTTTGCACACAGCAGAAAGTTTAAGTAATGGAAGCCCATGCTCTCTTAAAACCAAGAAATGTTGATAGTTATCGCCAATTAAAGGTTTGGAAAACCACTGGGGGTAAGTAGAACCTTGCACTCATAGGAAACCACAAGTTAGTGTAACTCTACAAAAGCTCATGGTTCAACATATATGCAAACTACATCAGAAAATTCTCATCCTGGGAAAAAGCAAAACAGTCTGTGCTCATGGGAGGCAAACACAGGGTGGGGAAATCCTCTCATGGACAAGGGCCACAGCAGAGAAAAATGTCTGGAAAAGGCTAGTGGGCCCACCACTTGCCAGCAGCTGTTACGCAGAGAGATGTTACTGAATCCCATGGCAGCTGCATGTTTGGCTCTGAATGAAGAAGATGGAGGGACAGTTAGAGGCACTGAATGGGACCTGTGATCTGCTCAAGGACATAATCGTCAGGAAACTGCCTGACCCAGGAATTGCTACATGAAGTATGGAATCACCCGTCTCTCAGTGGCTTTGTTTGAGTCTGAAAAAAAAAAAAAGATAAAGAAAAGTGTGGGTTTATAAAGTAGGAGCAGCACAGACTACAGCCCTAGACTAACCTCCTGTGACTACTTCCTCACAAGACAGGTTTTTATAAGACAGAAAGAGTGCTCAAACAAATCCTTACAAATGGATGTAACACCATGGATCTACAAAATGGATGTAGCACCATGGTCAAGCTTCTCCAGCAGGATTCAGTTGTATCCAATGCCCTTGCTTCCTGAACTGCCCAGCCGTGTCAAAAGCACCACTATGTCCCTCAAGGACATACTTCTCAGTGTCACGTTGTAGAGGTTTACTCATGGCATTCAGAGAGGTGAATGTGGGTGGTGAAAATTCACAGGGAGCTATATGGCTTTTCAATTAACAAGGCATACGACTTAAAAACAACAGATGAGGTGGGGAAGAAAGTACCAAAGCAGCGAAAGGAGACTGGAAAACAAGAGTACCTAAACTGCAGGTACAAAAGGCTTGGGAGGTATTTAGGAAGGCTAAAACCCTGCTTCATTGACCAATTTTACAGGTTTTTGTGTGCTAGGACCATGATTAAGATCTCAAAGCCTGTGGCTTGGCTCCCTCGTGGAGTTTGGAGGGAGTAAGACCCCCACCCCTCACTAATAACCCACCTAAACTTGATAGGCACTACTCTCCCACAACTGGGGAAGATAATCTTTCTCACTGATATTTCTGAGTCTGGAATGAAAGAGAGTGAAAAACCCAGAGAAAGAAAAAAAGTCTGAATTCCCACTCATTTTGCATATCCAGGTTCCCAGGCACCCATCCCTTTTTTACTGAAGGGGGGAAGAAATATATTTAATAAAGACCTGGCAGGAGTATGATGAAATAATGAGTAGGATGAGACCATGTTACATAAATTGGCAAGGCTCCAGCTTGTAAATGATTAAAACAAAAGAAAAAGGGAGTTTCCACGAAGACTAACGTAAAAAGCATTTTATAATCAAAAGGCCTGAAACTATGGGGGCTGATGGGAATGTCTAGCAAAACAAGCCTGTTCTGAAGCTTCCAGATGATACATGGAAACTTAATCAGCTCATCTCAGTCAACCTTAAATCAAAGAAAAGACTGATTGGAGGTTCAAAGGGAGAAGTGGTTTTGTGGCTCGAGAACCAGAGCGGGACACTTTCCTGATTCTGCCACAGATTTCCTTTGAGATCTTGGGTAAGTCACTTACTTGTGTGATATTAAATTTCACAGCTATTGGGTACAGTAGTTTGCCTTATATGCATATTACAATTTGTCCCTGGAAGTGGACTATTAAATTCTTATGCCCGGCTCTTCACACCCACACATACCATCCACACAGCACTGTTGTTGATAAGCAGACCTTCAAATTTCCCTCAATAATTTTTTCCTCTGTAAAATGTGGAGAAGCCCCATATACCTTTATAGCAGTGTTGTCATACTGAATTAGTTGATAATATTTCTAAAGATCTTTGAGTAGATAACATTATGGAAGTGAATGAATTCTCTGTAATTTACTGCTGTGAGATTAACAGTAAGTGCTTTCCTCTCAGGTAGACACCAAAAAAAAAAAAAAAAAAATTTGTTGTAGTCTTTCTGCTGTTACAAAAAGCCTCCCTTTGCAGTTGTCCGGTAACTCTTGCTTCTTGTTTACCCAAAGCCAAAATTCAGTGACATTAAAACTGAAAATCATAACATCAAGAGAGAGGCAGATTTAATTTATGTTGGAAAAGAAAATTTGTTACTCAAAATCAAATGCTAATTGGTTCCAGCCTTTTAAACTAAGCAAGCTAAGAGGCTGTGGAGAACATACAGGTCTTCAAGGGAAGTTTGCTAACCAGATGCAGTTAGAGCCCAACCTTGGTGTCTTTTTATCTTCCAGGTTCACAAGTGTATGTGTACATGTGTGCACATTTCTGAAAGTCTATTCTTCTGTACACTAAAAATTCAGATGAAAGTCAAAAAGAGGAAAGTTAGATCAGGGAATGAAGACTTCTTTATACTGCTTCCAAGCTCTGCCCTGATGCATTGTGTAACCTTGGGCAAGTCATTTAACTTGTCTTGCTCATCCATCACATAGAAAGATGATGCTTATCTGTTGCATGAAAATGAGTTAATTGCTGTTTGCCAACTGCTTTCATCTCTTTGGATGAATCAGATTGAGGCCGTATATGTGAGTGTATATAATTTTGCATGTGTATTTTTATTTGGTGCTTGCTTATGTCTTGGAGCACAGCTTCTTCAGGTCAACACTGGTTATCTGCTTGGCAAAGAGCCCCTATTGTACATTTCTGATGTAATGCAAATCACGGCAATGAGAAACACATAAGTGAAAGGTATTACACTTATCATCATCATTAGCTGTTGTTGTTGTTGTTATTGCTGTTGTTATTATTATTATTATTACTACTATAGTCTCACACTTGGATGCAGAGATAGGACCACTTTAAAAAATATGGCCCCAAGAAAGAATTCTTCTGTTCTCGCGAATAAGTATCTAAAAGTAAAAAGAATGGGAGAGGCATGGGCCTGGAGGTGCCTTTACACAAATGTGTTGATGTAAATTTTCCCAGGGGCATCACCAGATCTCTAAATTTGTTTATTTATAGGCTTTGCCACTCAGGAACTGACCTATGCAAGTGCTTGGCCAGTGGGTGGTTCTCACCAAAGCAATAAATCTCCTCCCTCAGGGAGGAGTCATAGCACTCAGGACTTGCTTGATTTTTGGAAACAGAAGGAAATTGGTGTGAGACACTCAGAGAGCAATAATAATGAGAAATTCTCTAAACCACAGACATAGCTCTTGAAAGAAGTCCAAGGGCTGCACAACTCTTGGGAACAAAGTCTGCTTCTTAACCACCAGTGGATGCACTATGGACTGTACCTTGACTGTGACACACGGAGCTGACGCTGCTGTTGAAGGATATGGAGTTGCCTACAGAGGCCAAAGGGGTCACCATTGCTTTGGGAAGCAGGGCTGGATCCAGCAGCAAACAACAGCAATCTGAAAGGGCTTGAAAGGTATGATATTTAAATATACAAATGTGTTAACCATCTTGTCATTCTTTTATGCAGGGCGCATCACCATCAGAGAGTTTCTTCAAAAGAGGCCAGGTTCTCCAGTCCTGTCTGACACATGGCCACACTACCCATGCTGCTACCTTTGTTGTGTGGTAACGCTCTCCTCTGCTCTAGAAGAAGCTTTAGCCTAGTGACAATTCTTGTCAGAAAGAGACTCAATGAGTAAAAGGACTAAAATCTGGATTTGCCAATGTCTCATTCTCTGTTCCAAGTACCAGATTTTCCTTTCTTTGAGGTGAAATCTCCTAGTTTACATCTGAGTTTGAAAGCACTGCAGAGAAGATGTGCCTCCCCACGAGTGGGCTGCGAAGCTCTGAAACATCTGCTCTTTCAATCTCATGGACTACACCGCCACCACAGCATCCTCTATATCAAGGTGTTGACACATTGTATCTGGACTCATTCCCAGGCCCCATGGCTCTGCCATACCTCTTTGCCTTGGAGAAACACACATTTTCTACTCAGTGGCTCTTCTAGCTCCTCCTTCCATGGAACGGAAAGATTGGGGAAGATCTTATCCAGGCTTTCCATGCGTGGTTGAATTTTGCCCGTAAGGACTTGTTTTTACTCATCCCACACTTTCGTCACACTAAGTATGAAAGATCTAATAGACTGGGATGCAAATGCTGGTAAAGTGTTAACTTGTGTGATTTTTTGTTATAGATTGCAGTGCTTGTCATTATTTAGGTTAGATTGGTTATCTCATTTTGTTGTTTCACTCTGCTTGATTTACTTGCTATTTATTGGTAACTTATATAATGACTATGATTAAATTAATAGATTTTAGAATGTAAATTAGTTTCCAGTAGTGTTTATTAGATACATCTACTGATAGGGTTTAAATAAAAACACAGCCTGAAATCAGAATTACAGTGCATTCTAAACTTAATGGGTGGCGTGGACCTAACCTGCTCTTTTTTAAGTTTGGGTATCTGGAATAACTCTCTTTAGTCCACCTCTGAAAACCACTAAGAGAAGATGTTGGGGTAAATTAATTTTTTTTTTTTTTTTACAGGGGCCTAACTTTGTTCAGATACAGACATGCAGCTCACAGTGAAGTGATCAACTTTTGTGGGCTAAGGAGGACTTACTAATTTTTGTAAAGGCCCCACAGAAATGCTAATTAAAGAAAACTTTCAGCACAAGTTAAGAAATCCAAAGAATAGCAGCAGAAGGTACTGGTTACAGTGGGATACAACAATTCAAAAGAAGCCCTCTCCAATGCTTCCTGTGCTTCCAAATTCCCTTTTTCTTGCTAGTATGCTTTGTTCCTGCCCTTTTACTGTAAAAGATCATTATTAACTGATTCTATCACACATGCACTTCAGTCTAAACTATTTTGTTGCAGCAAGAAGGTCCATAATATTAAAAGAGGTGATTGCCCCAGGTGAAGGGCACCTGCACGTTTCCATGTTTGCACGTAGTCACCCGTTATTAGCAGTTGTGATTCTTGACTGCATGGAGCTCTTGTGAACCACATTCATCTGGCTCTTCATGCTGGAAAGCATCAAGAAGAAGCAGTCTTCCCAATGCATCTTGCAATTAGTCTCAGTAACTGGTATGATACCAGGTCTATTGGGATTTCAAGAAGGATCATCCTGGCCTGCCATACAGGACCCCATTCTCCACCGAATCAGTTTACGAGTTCACTGTGCAGCTACAGACATTGAACCAAACACTGTGAAGTTTCCCTTGCCCTGCCCTCTTCATGGGGAACCAAGTTCTTGCTCTCGACTCCCTGCCACCCTTGCCCTTCTGCACAGCCACAGGTGTGCAGATGGTTTTTGCCCAGATGGTTTTTGCTTCACAGCCAGTTCTGCTCCTTTAAAAGCAATTACCAGGGGAATGTTGGTGATGCAAACTTGTTTAAACCTGAGCATACAGTTAAGTCAGCTTTGTAATTAATTGCCTCATCACTGCAGTCATCTTTCAGGAATGCAGCACTGCTGGTTCAGACCAAGTAAGAAAGGGCCACAGCAGAGATCCCCCAAAGTGAACAAGCTCATGAAACTCCACAGCAGGTCAGGTCTGACCCCCATAGGTGGAAGGGCATCATCAGCCCACCAACAACCCAGCATGCAGAGGGTGTGCCATGAGAGCCCCCAGTGCACCACTGGTTTTGTCCCAGGGAAAGGATTTGTTTCCCCAAGGCATGACTTTTGCAGTCATCCTGCCCCCGGGGGAGGTGCTGCATCATGGCAGGACTGCTTTCCACCCAGTCAGGTGCTTCAGAGCCCTCCAGGGCTCACACCCATCCCTGACATGGGAAGGAGAGACAGAGAGCAATGAATCCACTAGCAGCATGTGAGAGCTAATGAAAACATCATGGAACTGAAAAACATGTCATGTCATTCGAGCCCTGCCTAAAAACACATATGGATGATGTGGAGGGATGGTGGCATTAACTTCTCCCTCCTACACCTACAGCAAGAACTAATGAAAGTGAAGCCGGTTGAAGCCATAAAACTCCAATTACAACTATCTTCTTTCTACTCTCATCTAAATGCACCATGGGTGAGCATGTTCAGAAGGTGGTTTTACCCACACACTTTCTTCTTGACTCTGGGGTCTCCTATGTATGTAAGGGAGGAAGAGGAAAAACAGGAGAATCAGCTTCTCAACGAGTGATAAGAAAATGAAGAGAGAAGAAAGAAGAAAATCAGTAAATGAGAAAACATAGGATGGAGTGCCTACTAGGAGAGAGCAGAGAGTAATGATGACAAGGGGTACCAAACTGAGAAACAATCTGTACAACTTCATGGTCATCTCTTCAGTTTTTGTACCTCTTAGAAGGCTGCTGTCCATTATGGAGGGAAAAAAGGTTGAAAGAAAGATAGCTATTTTAGATAAGAACTACTGTTAACATTTCTGGCTACTTTTTAACTGCTAGTTACACTCCAGTTAAATAACTACATAGAGGAAAAGACCAGGATCTAAATTATAGGCAAGATGAATGATGTGACTAGCATAAACTTCAGCACGAGTCCCACGCAGAGAATAGCCCAGGACATGTAACAGCCTTCATCCCTACTTCTGCCAGCGACCAACACAGCCCATAGATTTGACGCCTCTGGTGAAAAGAAGACATCTTCACATGGATTTCTGGGCAGACTTTCCACTGCTGGAGGAAAATGGTGTGTTTTTTCCAGTTCTCCTACACAGCTGTCAGCTAGTGCAGAGACATTGGCTCACAGTCTCCCATACTGTCAAGCAGCTCTTCTGCCGGGTTCTGGGGGAATTCTAGCACAAGGAGATAGAAAGGGCAATCAGTGCCTACGATAAGATACACTCCAGCAAACTGTTTATAATTTTTCTCACTGGGTTGCAGATGACCTAATGGGCTCTTTTCCCATCTCTAATTTCTATGAATCTGCAATCCTATTATTTATATTATATCTTGAGGGTTTCTTCAAGAGTAAATAGTGTAATTATAGCCTGCACCATAACATTTCAGGTTCTGGTGTAATAGGACTAAATATGCAATTATGTGGTTAGTAAATGTAACAGTACAAAACTCAAAATCTCTATCCATATACTGTAGCTTCGTAAGAAGAATTAGTTTCCTGTTCTGTACACAGCAGATGTAATGTAATTATTGCTAACTGAAAAGTATCACCAGACATTCATATGATACCAACAAAAAATGCCCCTCCAGCTAATTCTTCATTCAAACATGTGAAAATGAGCAAAATACCACCATTCTATCTTTTCAGTGAAGTCTAGGCACATACATTTGATACTCTGCACATAAAATCAATACTTTCTAGGCTTATAGATACATTGAACTCACAAAGAATATGCATCCATACGCAAAAGGGAAGGATCAGATTCACCTCTGGTGTTAGTCCAGCAACTTCACTGAACTACTAATCAGCAGAAGGCAGTCCATTATTCAACTTGTGTGGATTACGGTTGGAAGAAATAAAACTAGCCTCCAACAATTATACCCCACAGTGCGACAAAAAGAAAACAACATAAAAGGAACCACAGCCCTGTGGTTAAGGAGCTAATCCTGGACTTGGGAGATATGGTTTCTACTCAGAGATTTGCCACAAGTTTCACTGGAGAAGGAGAACTTTACTATGGGCCTTGAGTGCAAGAAGACAGCTTACCAGTAAAAAGTGTGATTTTGCACAGGATGCATTCACCTAGTACAAATGCCCTTTAATTTCCACTTAAATGCAAATGTGAAATGGGCCTAGCTGTACCAGGGGAAAACACCTTCACTGAATAATAATAATGCTAGTTTTAAAAAAAATTATTTGAAGGGTTGTGACAGCTCTGCCTTGGGATTCCCATTTGCTTCAGTAAGACCTGCTGGTTGAATGGGTATGATGGGAACCCTCTAGGTAGGGCCTTCAGCTGCAAAATCAGTCAGTAAAGTAGGAGTTACCACTGAGCCACATGTCCCCTTATAAAAGCCTCATTGCCTCTTGGTGGAGGGGTGACATCTCACAAGGTGTGTCAGGCCCAATATGGCAGAACCTAAAGAAGCACAAATGTTGTTTTCCTGTAGAAACTCTACTTCAAATATCCAAGTGTAAAAAATGATGACACTTCAAAGGATTGTTTTTATTGCTAAGCAAACATCCATCAGGTTTTCAGCTGCTACTGACACTGAGCTAAATACATCTCTTTGCAAAAATATACTTACTTTCTCACAAGTATGTTAGACCTATACCTAACTGAGAGTAAAAGCCTGTTACACATTACCCACCACGCACTACACATTGTCACAGCAAGACGTACTTGCTGTGCACTAGTCCCCATTTACAGCAGTGTCATAACACTGAGCTGTGGGCATGAGAGCAGACAATCACAGTGGAAGTGTCAGTCACATTAGATGCACCAGGAGGCTATTAAACCTGTGTGAATCTCGTATGTCACACTTAAACACTGAATGGCCCCTTTTCAGAGTTTGTCCCTAGCAATTAAAACTACCATAGTCTTTCTGAAAATGTCCTCTTTGATGAAATTAGACTCCCAGGGGCATGGGACCCCTTCCTTTCATATTCAGATCATGGACGCAAGGAAGTGCGTGCTCATATTAAGACATGTTAGGAGCCTCAATATTGCATGTTACCCTGCTCCCTGGAAGCAATCTGCACCATTCACCAAAGGTGCCCAGGCACTATACTCCCTAAGCTTGAAGACCATAACAGAGCTCTGAACTCTGCTGTGTTCTACTTTTGTCTACATAGCTTTGCAAACTTCCCATTTATTACAGGAGAATAAATTACACACCATTCCTATTGCTAAGGGACAGTTTGGTGCCTGAATGTCTTACAGAACCGTGCAGTTCTTTCTTGCCTTCTCTACCATCAGTCATGGTTCCTACATCATATGACTGAACCATTAAGATAAAAATTACCATGATGTTCTGCAGTGATGTGCAGTTGCTTCACTTGGAGCTGAAATAGTTGATCATGTTCTTCCATCCTAAATTTGTGTCATGCTATTGGCACTGGAAGAATTAGCTTTGTAGTCACAATTATATGAGAACTAAGTAAACTGCAGAAATTTGTAAACTGTTGCACTGCTAAATTAAATGCTGTTTTAACTAACAGTTAATAGTGTTTACTGCTGTGTAATAGTAATTTTCATTTTTTACTGTATCTAATGACTTTCTGATGACTCAAATTCTCTGTAGGGATACCAAATCATTACATTAAGGATGAGTGATTTTAGTATGCAATGACTGATCAGTACAATAATGTGTAGACTCATGCTTCAGCTAGTAAATTAAATCATTTACACCAGAGTGTTTGTCAACCAGAAGAGTTCTATTACATTGCTGCATTATAATGTAGAGTCTGCTCAAAATAAAACTGTGCCTATATTAAATCTGTGACACTTTACAAACAAAACCCTTTAGGAGCAAGGATTTAACATATAGTAAGGCTATGGAGAAG
This sequence comes from Empidonax traillii, assembly GCF_003031625.1. Classification (NCBI taxonomy): domain Eukaryota; kingdom Metazoa; phylum Chordata; class Aves; order Passeriformes; family Tyrannidae; genus Empidonax; species Empidonax traillii. Next base: position 122,554 of record NW_020956026.1, read on the forward strand.
GACCACTTTTCACACAGAGTGGATGAATGCAGAAATTTTGTCATTCATTTGGAAAAGTACCACAGCACCATACAATTATAAGCATACTATTTGCATTAAACACCCAAATATCACTTGAACACTTCATTTGGTACTAGTGGGACTTGTGGAAGTGAAAATGGTCACAGCCAGAGTTTGTGGACTTTCAGATAAACATAGAGTTGAGACAGCATCACAACTTGATGTGATCACCACATCATCCCAAGACATGAAAAATAAAAGGGCAAAATAAAAGGACTTTGGGATGCAAACACTCAACAGGTCTGCTGAAATCGAGTGGTAGAACGTGACTTCGGTGAATAGTTTATCTTGATCGTATTACAAGAAATTAGATCAATTCTTTGCTTAGGATAGGAATTAAATAGGACTTAAATTGCAATATCTAAGAATAAGACATAAAATGTAACAGCTCTTGGCATTTAGCAGTTTCCTAGTAAAAGCTTTGGTTTGAGCCCAGCAATCACTTTGATGTTAAAACGTTCAGAAGAACTGAGAAGATGCTTTAGTGTTTTAGGAACTTGTTTTAGTGTTTTATTTGAGACACCAAGGGTCCTGATTTCCAGTAATGTGAAAGCATCAGAGTTTCCATTTACCTTAATCTGAACAGAAGATTCCTTGTTATTTGGAAAATATCAGACCCTAAAGTCTCAAGGTTATCTTCCAAAGGCCACACACCAGTGTTAATCTATTGACTGCATTGACTTTGACCCAGGCACGCTCATTTAAATACATGCAATGAATCAGAAACCCAGTTTCCATTAACACATAATTAAGCCATCCAGAAAACACCTGTAGGGACATAAGGTTTCCTTGGATGAATTTTCCATATTGTTTTGAGACCCATCCTGAGACAAATGCAGAATAAAGCCTTGGAGGACAGTAAAAGGTGCTTCATCATGTTTGCTGATGTGGCAGCTTTACTGTCAGAGAAGGACTCTGAACTTCTCATAATGGGACAGAGTCGTGACAGGGGGAAAGGCTTATTTTGTGAGCATACTCAAACCCACATGAATATATTTCTTTTCAGGAACTTAATGACTCATTCAGTTTTTACCCTTGGGATATCCGGAGTCACGAAAACAGTAGTATTTTGACTTGTGAAATTTTCATAGTAAAAATGTTTTCTGTGCTACTGAGAAAGAATTAGGTTTCTCTGGCAAGAGCTAAAAAGTCAAGTTATCATGACTAGTTTACTACTTGGCATACTTTACTGAGAGACACTTAATTTGTAACAAGTCATCTTCAGTGGTGCCTTAATACCTAATTCAAGGGGGCATCTCCTGTGCAGAGCATGAGACCACATCATAGCCTTACATAACACATTTAAGTATAACATACACTTTCTCCTCAGCAAGATCTTCTATATGAGCCAACTCAATCAAAATCAGACCCTTGAATTTTTTGTTGTTGTTTGCTTAAGCAGCCTTAAAAAATAATAATAAAAAAAAAAGGCACAGCAAATGCTTTTGATCTTTTTGTTTAAAAGGTAAGAGTGTTAAAATACCCTAATAATCTGGAGGCTTGCCATCTTGTAGGTAGGCACTAAGTGAGGTTTAATTTTTGCACCAAAATCAAATATTAGCAAGGGGAACATGAATAAATACAAAAAGACTACTCATCTGGCCAACATCTGGTTTGATGTGGCCATTATTTCAACAAGTACTTATAGGCAGTTTTTCGTTGTTGTTGCTTCCTCCCAGAGCAGAAATAAACTAGCAGTAGAGATTAAAATTTCCATATCATTCCCACACAGAGTCATGTTGTACAAGTTGCCCAGAACCCCTAATATTTCCCTTTCCCTTTTTTCATTTAGCCTAAAAAAACCCCTATTACAGTTAAAGACATGGGAGGGAAAAGTGAAAGTAGCAGTTAAAATTGTTACTTTCCAGTACATTCTTGCATGGCAAGTTATGACAGTGTTTATTGCACATATTTAATGAAAGAGCTAGAATGCAAACCTGAAAGTCCTTCCTCCAGGTTTAGACTGGGAGGTGAAATCAGTCATCTTAAGATTCAGTGGCTCTCAGTTTCACAAATGCACACATATTTGGAAGTTCAGCGTGTCTCGCTCATGCTGAGCCTTTTGATCTCCACCCGGTGTGTCGTTTTTTTTCCCCACCAGAAGAGAGACATTCTTTCTAGAAACATTTAAGATGATGGGTAGAGTTAAATGCACATTCAGCGTTTATTGCTATACTTGCAAATGTACCTGTGCTTGTTTCCAGAACACCTTTTCTCTCTCTCAAGACAGTGGTGTGTACCCTTCTAGGTAAACTGGGAGTTGTCTCCAGTCCTGCTGTTAAGCTGAGCCTGTGATAGCCCTGTGTACTCTCCTGGATGGTATCTACGAGGCCTTTCAACAGCTTCAAACAACAGCCATGCTCTTGAAGTCAGTCAGCTACGGGGAAGAAAGCAACCACCCTCCACATAAAGGAAAAAACATAGAATCCAAGAACAAATCTACATTATAGATTGTAAACTAGTGACAGGAAGAAGGCCAATCTGTACACAAAAATAGAATTGAGAGATTTTTGTCCATCATTGCCCTGCTTAATATGCTTTTTCAGGAATGATTTTTCTTCTCTTTGTAGCACAACCCATCTTAGTATCACTTTTCCTCTCTGGCATGGCTGTGACCATTTCTGAGGTTTCCATAAATCATAAGTCAAAGTTATGATTAGATTGCCCCAAAAGCAGTTGCATGGTAAGTGTGGGCATCCATTTACTGCAATCAAGCTAGCCCACAGAACTCATGGACACAAAGGGTGATGAAGGCTATTCTGTCCTGCCGCAAAAGCTCAGCACTCTAGTTTAGATTTGAACTGAAGCTCTCACCTTCCATCTCAAACTCTCAGCTCGGCCAGAGCAAACCCCTCAGCCCACCATGGAGTGAGGCAGACCATGTCTCACTCCCTGCACATAGTGCAGCCTGGCCATTAGACCTCTGAGGCAGAGGATGTCCTCGGCCCTGGGCTCAATTCTGCTGACTGCCTGCAAACAGTTTTCTCCAAAACAGAAGGGATTATGGTTCAAACATGTTTTTCGGAGGAAGGAGTGGGAGTAAGGAGACAGAACGAAACTGCGCAGTTATTCTTGTCCATTGGTTTGAGGCTGTACAAAACTGTCCTTCAGAAGGTGTTGCTACGTCTCTAGCAGGTAATAGTCTCAAGTTTCAGGGAAGAGCTGGCAGGTGCATGTTTATATGGAGAGCTTTGCATGGGGAAGAAGGTGGGAAGGAGATAATATGCTGCTGCCAATTAACATGAGAAAATAGGCTGTATTTCCCACTCCAGCCAGAGCAGTCATGGAGTCAGCCAGGAACACAAGACCAGCTCAGTATGTGGCAGGTCACTTTGGCAGCAGGAAGGGGATAGTGCTGAAGCACAGCTGAAGTTTAGAAGTAAGCTTAGTGATTGTCTGTGCAGGCCTGGCTAAGGCTCTCTGCTGCAGGGAAGTCTTCTTTCAGCCTTTCCTTGCATAAATAAATGGCTAACACAAGAGACCCAGGACGCACCTGGAAATCACCTTTTCTTCAACTGCCTTCACACAGTATGCTATCCTTCACTCCCTCTCTGTGCTTTCAGCAGCTGCCTCTTTGCTTACAGCAGCTGTGGCAGCTCCGTCAGCGGCCATCTCTGTTTTCTGTACCACCCAGGCAATAATTAGTTGGTTATTTCTCGTCTCTGATTGACATAGCTCCTACTCCAGGACAACACAGAACTTGCTTTCGTCACTTTGTGACTTTCTCAAGATGCCATCAGTGGGCAAGGTGACACGATGTGAGGTAAATCACATAACAACACCATAAATACAAGGGCAGGGCCAGATTCAAAGCTCTATCCTTGCAGTTTCACTCTGTAGGAACTCTGTTGAAATTAATCTGTTACACGAGACCAGAGTTGCATATTCAGCCCACAGTGTGGTCATGAGACAATGCAATGGAGGAACACTCATTTCTATTACCAGAGAGCACTTGTGCCGTGCACTTGTATTTATGTTCTGTGAACAAGTAATGATAAGGCAGAAACACAGGCAGAAAGAGAAAGAAAGATGGGGTTTCTATGGAAACACAGTATTTCCTGACTTGTATAATTAAAATTAACCATATCCCTTGTTAAAGGAGTTGTGGGGACAAATAAATTTTAATTTTTTTTATATTTATTTTATTATGTGTGAACACTTTCAGTTATCCCTCTCTTTTCAGTTCATCTCTCTGGCATGTACACATTCATGCAGCATTTTCTACTTTATCCATGTTCTATACACAATGTGCACTATGTAGTTTTTCTAACTCCCAATAATATTAACAAGAGTTAGTCACATAAATCTCCCGTTCATTGTTGGGACAATAAACCTCAAAGAATGTGAAAGCACTGCATTAAACTCATTTTTCTCAATACTGATATGAATGTGGGATACTAACATCCAGATGAAATGGACACATAAACTTAAGGATTCACTGTTACTGGATATCATGCATCACGCACTTATCTCTCTGTCTTATGGCAATACTGAGGGAGAATGTTCCTAACAAAATCCATCTGTATTTCCCACAGCAACATGTCTTGCTAGGAGAACTGAAGCAGCACAAGTACTTAAAAGCTTTCCACACTGAAACACAGGGTGACTGCCTGTAGCTTACAACACTTTGTTCAGATTGTGCCATGTATCACACGTTAAGTAGGAGTGCGACTGCTCGGAGCTTGGGTAGAGGACCTCCCAGGAAAACTTCAATATAGCAGAGCATAGTATTAGTGACTTACTACACAGTGTTTATCACTAAGACTTAATATTGAACCAGTACTCCTGATGTAACCAACTGGTAGTGATGGAGGGGATAGTTTCTAAAAGAAAAAAATAAATCACAGCTCTAATCCTCTTTGAGGAGAAGTAATAATATATTTTCCCCACTTTTGCACAGTTTGGCCTCAATTTCACTTCTGTGTGTAAATCAGAAAATCAGTCCACAAAAAGTCTCTTCATTAGCAGCTGCAAAGTACAGTCAGATAAGAAGAGAACTTAGGGACACCATTTTTTCCACTCAGAAATAAGCAACAGATAAAACAATAAAATTAAGATTTGGGAAGATTTTGATGCCCTGGAATTGGAAAAGGAGAAAATTCTTCCCAATAGAGTTACAGACATGGTCCTATTATCATAATAATGCAGGATGATAACCTTATTCCAACCTCAATTGGTTTATTTCAGCAACGGGTATAAAGTGAGTCCTCGTTGTACCATCTGCCAAGTACCTTTGGGATCTGACAGCATAGAAGGATCATTAAAAATGTAGGAAGTTGCTGTTTGCATTAATAAAAACACAGGTTCAAAAATTAGGTTGAAAAAGCAATGACATTGTAAACATGCCTTTAAAACGAAAGTCATTTCCTCTTTGTAGTGAAAGGCAGGGTTTATTTTAATCTGTTAGTTAAGATGTGACTATGCCAAATCCAGCTTCTGTGTCTTCACTGTGCCACTCTCTGATGGAGTTTGCAGTCACAGAAACAAAGTGGGCGTTGTACGTGGGACTGTCTCTGCTCTTTCACCTGAACAGAAATAACTGCATTTCAACCCCTACACCATTACTTCCAGAATTCTTATAATGAGGGCCGGGTAAAATTGAAGCCTATAATAATAGTACACAATTGCTTTTTTAAAGGCTGACCTGCAGTTCTGGTTTACAAACCAAATGACTGTAGTCAGGCGTATTAGTGCTTTAACCTTTTTATTACATTACATACATGAAAACAATTAAGGCTGGGATTCTTTCCAATGTATTATCATTTTCTGTTCCCTCTGGCCTTTTTCCATCCATTTCAAAGAATGTACATAGCATCAACTGAACATTCTCTCATGTTTTATTTTTTTGTTTCTTTTTCTGCTTAACAACTGTCATGCTTTCAAGATCAGCCAACTACAGAGTATCATGCTACAGCAGCAGCCAACAGCAGCGGCAGCAAAAACAACAACAAAAAGTTTGGGGGTTTAAAACTCCTCATAAAATTAAATCTGAGATTTAAATTCTCCCTCATATTTTATTGTCTTTTCTTTTCTTTTTCCTGTGGTAAATGGTAATTAGAGTCAATAATCTTTTGCTGAGAGAGCACCTTGTCCTCACAGTGTTTATATCATCATCATCAAAGATCTGCCTTAAGGCCCTGGCGTGTTAATAATTTAAGGTGTGCACAGCCTAGTTATAGCAGGAAGCCTAGTTATTGAGTTTGTAAACCAGATGATGATTTATGGGAACACCTTGCATGAGTCATGCTCATTAAATAAAATACTTCAGTTTAATAAGGAACATGGGGTAAACAGTTCTTCCCGTTACAGGGTGACTGTGCAATTGGAAATTGCTGAGTTTTGTCACCAGCTTTGCCACTGCTTTTTTGTCTTAATTGTAATTGTCAGAATCAGCTTGTCTGTATGCATGTGTATGCACGTGCATGTGCACACACACTCCCCCTTGAAGTACAGATAGAAAGTCTTTCACCAATGCTTTTTTTTTCTCCCACCCTCTCTGTCTCTCCCTCTCTCATCATACAGCTGTTTCATAAGTCACCCTCTGATAATGAAGATGTTAAATCTCTCCTTAAAAGGCTACTAATTAAGAAAACAGAAATGTTCACGGAAATAAAATTACACAGGAAAAAAAATCAATATATGGTTGTTAAATGTAGCTTGCATTTGAGAGCCATAACCATATTTTACTTTTAAACACTAGAGTAACTCTGACTCATTAGAAATTCCTTGGGAAATTGAGGCAGTAAAAGCCCTACACATTGGCCTCTTCTGTTTTACCAGAAGCAAACATACTTTGCCCACTGCTTTAGAAATCCACTGCATCTCCAAAAGATTTCAGTGGGATAAGACATCTACCCTCAGGTGGTAAATACGCAGACAGTAACATCCTCTGTATTGACTGCAATTTTCAGCCTTTTGGGAACTGGAGCACAGTTTCTCAGGGGGACTGAAATCCCCCCTCATTCCCACCAAAGACAGTGGCACTTGAATACTGGGACTGGAAGGAGCTGATGCAGCTGTGGCTGGAGTCTTCACTAGGTTGGAGGCTGCTCAGAGGCAAAATTACACTTGTCTTCACTGGGGGGGAAGGTGGGACTCATGGAGATACAATATTTCTATGGAATAAGGGGAGAAACAAATTGAGTAATAACATAAAAACTCCCATATACTTTTCTTGATGAATTTCAGTTTTATCATTCCAAACCTAAGTCAATTCAACTGGGTTTGGTTAAACTCTGAAACTAACAATAAGAAATTGTTCGGTTTTTTTTTTTTTTTTTCAAAAAAGCCAATCTTTCCTAGCAACCAAGAATTTAGTAAACATGCCATTACCCCTGCAGTATTGATTTTTGTGTTCTTTATGGTTCCTTTTAGATGTACTTTTCTGTATTCTTTTCACACGAGTGATACAGCTGTAAGTTTAATTTTCTGACTAATAACTGAACATCCCCAAATATAGACAGCCTGTCAGGCATCATTAATAAATTTGTTAGAGAACACTGGGCAAAACCCACTTGGGGTGTAACTTTTGGATTTAACAGCACCACAAAAACGAGTGATCTGACTGCCAATTTGTAAGCAATGGTTTGAATCCTCCCTTTTTTCCCAGGGAAAATGAAGCATGACATAACAGAGTGTACATACCACTTGGGCCATCTCTTTGAGGCATCTAATATTTGCATTTTGCAATTTTTTCTTTGTTTGACACTTACGTCAGCACAGGAGCTACTGTGATCTTGTTTTACAGAGAGAGAGAAGGCAACACAGACCACTGCTGGTGAGACCCACAAATGAAATTAGGCACCTCAAAGGGGAGGATTTCAGGGCTTTCCACTGCCAATGCAAAGCCCTGCTCAGAGGTGTCCACCCAAGGCCTTAAGGAACAGGAAAAGGAGCGATTAGGGCAGAGCAGGGAAGGTGAAGGGTCCCTCCAAATTCACCCCTTTTCCTATACTCTGCCCCAAAACAGCCACTACTGGTCATCCTCAAAAACAGCACACCAAGCTGGTCAGACCTTCAGAGATCCGAGCTGCTCCTCCAGGCGTACACATTGTAGGGGCACCCAGAAGCCAAATTCTTGTGTCTTAACCACCAAAAGCAAAGGTTTTTTCTGCACAGCAGCCTTATGCAGGATTACTCAGCCCTCCCTGAAGAGGCAGCTGATGGCACAGCTGCCTTGGCAGCTGAAGGGGGTTGCACAGTCCCTTGGCTTAGTCCAGGGGCTGCTCTGCAGCACACTACCTTGAATGCACTGAGGTGTCCAGCCTACAGCAGCTGAACCCAAATGCATCCTTGGGTGCTTTCAGATTTCAGTTCTCTCTAGGCAGTTCAGTGAGTGTTTAAGAGTGTACATTTTTAGCCCTGTAAGGCAATCCATCTACGTCCTGAGGACCTCGCTGCCACCGTCCAAGCTCACTTGGCCCCAGCAGATGAACCTTAGGGTTAAAGGGTGGGCTCAGTTCCACGCACACTGTGTCTCACCTAAAAAATCCAATGCGCAGGCTGGAAGGTGTAAAGACCTTCCCCGGTTCTTCATTCGCGAAGACTGGCCATTTAATTAATTTTAAAATTAATTTACATTTTGAAAGTAATGGGAGTTAGGCATGTCCTTCTCACCAAAAATGTACTAGTCACTGAGTCAGAGGCACCAGAGTGAAAAAAACCCAGTGTTCAGCCATCTCCAAGAAAGCAGGGTTCCATCACACTCAACAGTACTTGGCAAGACAAATGCCATCACTCCAAACGTCCCCCACTTTCCTTCTTCTTCCCCCAGCATGACACCATATGGTCTGGAACACCTCTTATATATCATTTGGAGTTGGCTGTCCTGACTGTGTCCCCTCCCAGCTCCTTGTGCACCCTCAGTCTCCTCTCTGGGTTGGTGTGTGGAGCAGAAAAGGCCTTGACACTGTGTAAGGCTGGCTCAGCAGTAACAGAAGTATCCCTGTGTTACCAACACTGTTTTCAGTGCAAATCCAAAACACAGTCCCATATTAACTAATGTGAGGAAAGTTAACTCTATCCCAGCCCAATACCAGCACATCCATTGCAAAGTTCAGGGCTCCACTTCCCGGAGTCAGTGGCAAGAAGTTTGGATGATCTAATTACCAATGTCATCCAGAGAAAGTGGTGATTATGAACTAACTGCTTCCCTCTCATAACTTTGGTCCCAGCTGCTGTGGGTTCTTGACCCATGTCATATAATAGACATAAGCTCCAATCCTGGCCCATACCAGGAGACTGGAGGCATGGTTAGTTCCTGATGTATCTACAGAGTGGCACTTCTTCTGGCCTTGTGCCCAGAATAAGTTATTTTTTGGCAAAAGCCAAATTAAACCATCGCATCCTTCTATCTAGAATTAGCAAAAAACAGAAGAGGATCCCACGTCCAAGCTGCACTAAAGAGAAATACTCCCACTACTGGATGCCAGCAAATGTCTTCAGCCAATCTGATGTGCCATAGGAAGAACATATCGTTGCTTCTACCCTTTATGGTAGGTATGGTATGTGAACAAGTGGCTTCTTTTTAGAGATGGGGAAAGTGGTAATAGCAATCATTTGAATTCCAATAACACCTAGAGACTAGATCCCTCCTGTTCTAATCTATATAGCAAACTATCTATACAGTCAACAACAAGGATTTTCAGACTAAGTACAGAAACACGATGTTTCAGGTCTTGGAGGATTCAGATGAGCTGACACAGTGTTGAATGATCCTTTGAATTGAGGTCAAAAATAGTCACAAGGTGCAGAAAAAGGAACAAGCATGAGTGTCGAATTGGAAATATAAGAAGAGGAAAAGCTAAATTAGGCCATTAATTTATAAAAGAGGTATTAAATGGAAAAGGAATTTGGTTGGCAGGACTGAAGATTATGTAATGGAAAGATACCAAAACAAGGCAGTCTCCTGTACATTCACAGGCAGGAGTATGTGAATACTCCAGAGTACGTACCTAAGCAAATTCATCCTCTAATTGGTTTCAGTTAAGTGCTCTATTCAGAGTGTCTTTGGGATAATTCAGAGTGCCACTAGGATGCCTGGCAAGTGAAAAGTTTCTGGGAATTAAGCAAAAGTCTCAGAAACACCCCTAATGAAACAGCTGGAGAGTAACAAAAACTGTGATACAACCTCACCTGGTTTTGAAGGCTGTTTGTCAGCATGGCAAAACAGGACTCCACTCCAACTGAAAATGAAAAAAAATGACCTTGCTGACAAAACTCTTGTATTCATGAATATGTGTAGAAATAAACCACGGTGAAAATGAGTGAGTCAATAAACCACTGGAAATCAGAAATCATATTAAGAATACAATTTATCTTATTCTGGTCAAATTGCACAAATCTGTCCAGAAAATTGCAAAATGAACTCATGCTGAATATAAAAGGAGCAAGGAATTTCGAAAGTCTGATGTGAAGCAAATGTTAGCCCTGCATTTCCTCATGTCCTATTTGAACCAAAGTCAACTTGCATCTGTGCTGGGGCAGACTCAGAACCTGACCCAACCTGACTGGATTTTGAAAGCGTGCCTCCAGATGAGCAGCCAACACACATGGTCCAGGTACCTAGAGATAAGCATCTTTCCTTGGCTAACAGAAGTTGAAGACACTGCATAGTATACCATCTTAAAACAGTGAGAAACCTTAGTCATAGCCTTCAGTGTTCAACTGAGGCACAAAAACAGAACTGGAGATGTTCCTTCATAGATATAAGTGCACCCACCAGAGATAAGATAAGCAAGTGAGCAGTTCTGTTAAAAATACCAAGGGCAACAATCAATAGAATCGGTGCAACAGCAAGATATTCCTGAAACTTTTTGGCACCTGACTGATGGACACCTATGTGAGCTAAACCACAAAGGCTGTCTTCTTGTGGCTCAGTTCTGAGTGTTTTGACAAGGTGTTGTACAGCACATACTATTGGCTTAACCAATTATAAATCCTAACTTGCTCCACATGCATTTCCACGTAAATTAAAAACAGCTAGCATAGATTATAAGTGATTCATCTGACCAAATTATCTTTGAAATATATGAAACACCACGCCAGGTCTACACCATACAATGTCAAACAACCTGGCAGATGGCAAACGATAAAGAACCTGATAACACAAAATCTTGGTTGAGTAAAAAGGTTGATATTTTTCATCGTTACAATATGATAATACACCTCACAACACTTTATGAGGCTCACCAGTTTGGGGCAAGTAGGTAGAAGGCAAACCATAATCCTGCCAACTTCTTGAGCAAATACAATTAGTCCTGAGGTATAGTTATAGAAGAAGGTTATGCCAGGACAAGAGCAACATCCAAAGTTGCCAAATAGCTACTATCTAAATAGGAGAGATTTCAGCAAGTAAGTATTTGGGAACCTGACATACTTACAACTATTGTGTCTGTGCCAAAGGCAAATATGAGAAGCCTGTGTTACAGGAAGGCTTGCAGGAGGACTGGAGCTGCTGGCTGTACCTTGAGGACATCCAAATTCAGTTGGCATGGTCTTGTAATGGCAGAAAGTGGCACATGCTCACTCCATTACTCATGACTGAAAAATAAAAATATGAAAGAGACACAGATGCCAGGTGCTGCTGAACAGATGCTGGAAATGAGGAATGGAGCATATGACAGGAAAGTCCCAGAGCTGCTCAGGATGTGGTTGCTAACTCAAACCTCTCGGCATCAAGGTGTTTCTGGTCTTCTCCTCCACCCCATCCCCACATGCACAAAATGTGCATTCATCTGAGTATGTGTTTTAGGTGTAGTAGGAAGAAGTTGTTGCTATTGTGTCATGTTTGCTTTCAATTTCTTTTTTCCTCCCTTAGAGGTATGGTTTAATAGCAGTCACTGAAATTAGCAGACACTGAGCCACTGACCTCTGCCCCATTGAAGGACATAGTCCTCCTCTCCCTGGTGCAGGGCAGGACCTCAGGGCACAAGCTTAGCAGAACTCCTCTCTCTCAAAGCTATAAAAAGTAACATCCTCGAAAGCCTGGTAAAAAGGAGCAAGTCAGGTGGCAGAAGTGGCAGTGTAATGTTTCAAGGCCTGAAAAAGTACTTGCATCATTCCTAGAAACAGCAGTAGTGATCAGCAACCAGAGAATTTAGCTCTCAATTATTATTATTATTATTATTATTATTATTATTATTATTATTATTATTATTATTATTATTATTATTTTAAAACACTTCCTTATAACATGGCATGTGACATAATGAAAAGTAAAATATAGGGCTTTTTTTAGAAAAAGGATCCTAAAAAGGAAATGTAGTGGCATGCAATTGGATCTGGCTCACTGCTGGGCAAGCGCATCCTGGGCATGGACTGGGGGACAGGGCTCTTAGTACTGGCCATGTCATGGACATGAGACACACAGGCTGAAATGAGGTCTGCACAGTTGCACCCACAAAAATACCAAGTGCCCTGTAAATCATCTTGACTTGTCTGCCCTGAGATTTCTGAAGAACTGAGTTGTTCAAAGAAGGATGAGCAGACAGGGACACAATCAGCCCACAGTCCTGCAGGAAGAGCAGTCACAGAACGTCACAGGGTGGGAAGTTTTTTGAGGCATCTACATAGGGAGCACACTAGAAACCTGATACATGAACTGTGTGTGTGCTGCCCATGCTGTGATCAGAATTCAATATGCAAAGAGAGATGAAAGCCCCAACAGGTGCAAGGCATGTGGTTGGAAGGTTGATGCCCTTAACTGATGCCACACTTTACCAGTTAGGGACACTCCAGCTCACTAGATTAAAAGCTAAAATGTAATACTTGCATTGAGGTCAGACTCCTCGTTGCAATGCAGATAGACTGAGAATGGGGAAATAATTGACATGGGAACAATAATGAGAAAATCAATTGCTAAGTCAGATATCATCGACTGCAATGAAAATTTTGTGCACGGAGGATTTGCAGGATAAAGACCCAGCTTCTCTTTTAGGCTAGATGAGTTAGTAGAGATGTGAGAAAGGGTAATATGGTGAATATTGCTGACCTTGTTACCCTACATTTCTACCTGGAATTTAAAAGGAGTTTGACAGCAGGGTAATCCTTCAGTGAAAGTTTTAGGCTGTGCTTCCATAAATGTTCAAACATGTGCATGATTAAGGCCTTGAGAGACTAGAACATTTCAGTAATGCTGTGGGCCACTGCACAGTTTCATTAAATTTAACATTAGAGCTAAAGTATCAGCAAAAAATATAGCTCAGTGTCATCCTGCATACTTCTGCAGGTATATGGGATACTTCACCACAGAAGACTCACAGTGCTTGTACTTTATCTGCAGCAGTTTGCAGCTGTACTCAAAGCTTTTAATCAGTGCTCCATTAATGCAGGCAGTGTCCAAAGTGTAAAAAAAAGCCACAGCGAAGACTGAGAACACTTTAATACCATCATGACCCATTCACTCTGTTGTGCATGATGTTATCTTCATCTTCTGTCAACAGTATCTACTGAAAGATCGATAGCAATCGTAAAGAAATGTTTATTATCACCTTGCCTCTCACACCTGCCCCACCATACCTTTGCTCTTTGTCTCAAAGGCTGTAAAAGTGCAGCAAGCTAGAGCAGAGACACGCCTCCACCTTACAGTGTTGTTGTTGGGGTTTTTTTTTGGGGTTTTTTTTTTTTTTTGTTTGTTTGTTTTTTTCAAGATTACAGGGCTAATTGAAGGCCACGTGTACATCACCACTACTACTTCTTGAGTTAGAAGAGTGGAGCATTCCTCCTCCAGGAGCCCTCTCCAGAAACACACCCATTGGTACTCCCGCACACTTGATAAAGAAATAATACAAAAGCCACCAGGCATGCTTTTAGCCTGGATATATGAAATACACAGATTAAATTTTTTCCCTTGAAGTGAAACGGCCAAAAAATTTCAGATGTGAAGGGGGGGCGTGTGTGTGTGCTGGTGCTTCGGATCGTGGTAGCAACCACCCCGTCTGGATGCTCCTTTTCTTCCCTTCATTTCTCCCTTCAGAGAGGGGTTAAGAAACTCCCGCCAGCACCCGAAATCCTTAGGCAGGTCGCTCCCTGCGGGGGCTCCCGAGCCTGCGGGTGGGCTGTGCCGGGGGGCGGCGGCGGGGGTCGGGAGAATGTCACGACCGGGACAGGCTCCTTCCCGAGGGCGGGCGGAGGCGCTGGCAGCCCCCGCTGGCGGCCCTGGAGAACAAAGCGGGTCCGGGCGGGAGGGCTGTGGGCGCAGGCACCAGCCCCCCGAGGGACCGGTGTAATCGCCCGTCGGGGAACAAAGGCCCGCCGGGGTCGGGAGGGCGATAGGCGCCTCCCTCGGAGAGGGAGAAGGGGGCACGGGCTGCTATTTAACCCTCTGTCGTGATTGTCACGACATGTGGCGGCGCAGCAACCTGCTCATCCACCTACAGGCGGGTAAGAATCGGTTTTCGCAGGGCCGAAGGAGAGCAGCGGGCAGGGCGCCCCAAATCACACCCACCGCTCTCACTCATGTCAGTAACGCGTTCCGTGCCCCCGACATCGGCGGCAAATTCTAGCACTGACGTCATCTCATCGGCGATATATTTTTTTAATTAGGTGGCAGCTAAATGAAGAGTGATGTAGAACATTGTGGCTGTAATTATCCATTGTGCTGCAGAGAAGCGCCTATAGATCTTTTTTTCTTACCCCCCTCCCTCTCTGAAAACTACCAAGAACCTGGGGAATTCAAATACTCTTCCTATCCCTGTGCGTGGATGGAGCTTGTCAGACCCTGTACAAGGGCTACTGACAAACACAAAGGAGCAACAATAACTGCACACCACTTACAGCACTGCTAGACTTATTCATTCATCGTACCTTAATAATTTTAGATGGTCACTGAAGAGAAGCGTATGTTTTGGGCAGACATCAAAAGAACAACCAGACATTTAGATAAGACAACTAAAACTCAGTTTTAAAGTTTCAGATCTAATGCTGGGTAAAGACCGAACAAAGAGTCAGAGAGCAGAAATTACATTATTTAAACTGACACCACCTAAAATCGGATACTTTTTTTTTTTCTTTTCTGCGATTGCACATAAACACAGCGTGTTCATCGCATCCAGCCCGCTTCATTACTATTTATATTACCGTACGCTGGCTGCGCGCAGTCAATTCATAATTGTCCGGTTTTTCTAATTAATCACAAAAGATTTTTGTTTTGCCTACAGCTAGTTCTGGGGTGACTCACAATGGCAAGCCAAAGCTCATACATCAAACGCAGCCCTTCTCCGCTCCAGCCTTCTGCCGGCGGAGGCTGCCGGGCTCCCCTCGCCTCGGCGCTGCTCAGGGGGCATGCGCGGCCCCGGGCGAGAGAGGAGCCCTGCGCTCCGTCCTCTGCCCGTGTGACTTGTTATTTTTATCTGATGCTCGCATTCTCGGGGCCCAAACCCGGCCCAGAGATTTTTTGGCAAGATTTCTCAATTCAGAGCGTTTGATTTCCCTCTATCTCTCTCTCTCTCGCTCGCTCATGTGCAGGCGCATGCTCCCCTCTGCCGCTCCAGCGATCTGCTCGAGATCTGTGCGGCTTCAGAGGAGGCGAGCTGGATCAAACATTGCATAAACTTCTGCGCGATCAATATTTTCTTAATGAGCTCGGCGTAACCAGTGGATACTAGCAGAGGCAGAGCCAGCTGCTGGATGTCTCCAACCCCAGTAGCGACGAGGATGGCTGGTGACATTTGCGGTGGGCCAGGTTGCTCTTGGCTCCCCCGCCCACACCATGAAGACGAACTACTCACATAAGTAACATTTTTTGGCTGCGAGGCGGCTACCTGTGGAAGTCGCAGCTTGCAACCTGAGTCAGAGGACAATGATTTGACCTCTATTTCTTGTGCTGCCAGAGGTTTAGGCACACAAAAGCTGTGCCACGAACAAAGAAATGGGGCAATTTGGCTGATAACGGCGTGACACAGAATGTTCTTTCTCCACACGCATGTTAATAAAAATAAATAAAATAAAATTTTAAAAAAATTCCCCTCCCCAATTCTTATTCAACAAAAAAACCTACTCGTTTTTATTTTTTACCATTGGTGACATTGTAATACTGAAAGTCAGGCCAGCTAGGATCAGTTGAATTCATGTGAAGAGCAGAAAGCAATACACATATGCTTCGTCTAAAGTGCTCTCCAGCTTAAGGCTGCAAATGTTGTTAATTATGTGGAAGCTTTCTGGTCAGATGCATCTATCAATGCATCTTCCTTGATCACATTCTGCCCACTGCTGGGTTTGCAAGGAGTCAGCACAGTGGTGGGAGAGGGGCGTTTTATTAATAAACCCTGCACAGAACCCTGTGCTCAGCCTGGGCATTTTGGAGTGAAAATGGCTGTGAAGACAATGCCGATTTCTGTACGAGGAAGCATCAGCAAGCACGTGGCTACTGAGAGCAAAATAGATAGGTTTTTAACAGCATGGAAGAGAAAAATGTGTTTTCATATCTGATGGCATAGAGGAAAGAGCATCTGATTCTTGCAGATTTCAAGTGGAGTTGTTTGGGGGAAAATTGCTATATTTAGAAAGGCTGAAAAATATGAATTAGCAAAAAATAACATTTTCATAAACTTCTGTCATGTAGATTATTTAGCTGGCAGCAGACTAAGGAGTTAAAAAAAAAAAAAAGGGTATGAGGTGAATGCTGCTTTTCTCAGGTCACATGGGGGATAAATTGCAATGTAAGATTTGTGAATGTACAGCCATACCTCCCGGTGTATCCCAATTGAAGTCATGCTGGTATCCTTGCTTGGGAACTTACAACATCCACAGTAATGTGCTGTCACTTTTTTAAGTCATCCAGGGGAAAAGTACTCCACAGAAACTCCTGCAGGACCAGAGTACAGTTTACACTTCTGCAGATAAAATAATCTGTCAAAGAGCAGATTCAAAGGATAATCCATGGGAAATATTTTGAAGGATCAAGGCCTACTTTCATTCCAGGTGCCCAGCCCTAGTTTTCCACTACAGTGTCTGCTGCTTCATGTGAACGTGCACAGGCACTGCATGTGACAGGAGCTCACACATCAGCCCACCACATCTATGATACACTGCTCTGATGCGAGAGATGGCCTTTCGGAAGCCACCACCAGCCTTCACAGTACTCTTTGCCTCCCCTTTCCTACCTTCCATTGCATAAGTTAGCGATAGCAAAGTCCCCTATCCTCGTAGTCAGCCCCTTTCTGGGACTCACCGTTTCTGAGGCATGTCAGCCACAATCACAAGGGACACCAGCAACCCCATCTGGGGCTGCTGAAACCTGGGTGTTAGCAAGGCTGTAGATCCTGTGCTCCCTTCTGCCTTTTTTCAGTTGCAGGGAGACAGATCCAAAGCTCAGTGAGCCCAGGGGAATATTTTTCAACCGGCTTCATCAAGCAGGTGAGGCTCCCATGGTCTATTGCCACCTCGCTGTAAAGACCGTAATTTTACTGGGACAAACTGCTTATTACCCAGTTGCAAGCTTAATAATAACCATGGGCTGTGATTCCTCCTAAGGAACTGAGGACCTGAATTAAGTGTTATTAATACCAACAGTATTGCGCTAACACCGGAAAAATAGCAGAATTAATAATAATGTTATCTTAATGACAGTGTAAATATAAGGTAAGTAGTGTACCTGGCTTCTGAGAAGTGTGAAGCCAGATGATGATTTCCTCTCAGGGCAGTGATAAACAACTCAGTCATACTGAGTTTACACTTTTAGTAATAATTGGCTTGGAGGGAAAAGAAAAAAAAATATAAAGCGCAGTCACAGGTTAACTACATTATAATTACATGGTGTAATTTCAGCCCCTTCTCCCGGAGTGGAAGGCACAGTTTTTATCTGATCAGCCTCCGTGTGTAATTCTCTACTAGGTTTGGGGCTAAGCATTGCTGTGCTGGTTTT
Source organism: Empidonax traillii (assembly GCF_003031625.1). Taxonomy (NCBI): domain Eukaryota; kingdom Metazoa; phylum Chordata; class Aves; order Passeriformes; family Tyrannidae; genus Empidonax; species Empidonax traillii. The sequence goes on from NW_020956026.1 coordinate 140,477, forward strand.
AAAAATGACTAAGCAGATATACAGAGATTGCAGTGCGCCCCGGGTCACAGCGAGCTTCACAAGAGGCTCAGGAGTGCAACCTCCAGCCATGAGCACATGGGGCTGGAGCAAAAAGTGGTGGCGACATCTGCATGGCCATCAGAGCATGCAGTTCCCCGTGCCACCTAGGCAGGGTTTTGGAGCTAAGCCTGGTGGTATTGCCCAGGTTTGCTCCCAGAGTGCCCAGGCTCTGTGAGTATGGTGACCTCGAGCAGCAGCAATAACAGCTCCTGTCAGCTTGGTGGAGCTGGGATAGGGTGTCTCACGACTGTTTAGCAAATCCCAAAGCCTGGTTACCTTCCCAAAACACTCTGCCAGATTACTCCTAAAACTAGCAAATAATTGGTCACATCATTGGAAAAGGCACCTCCAAAAAGTCTTGTTTATGAGTAGCTGCAAAAGACAAAATTGCAAGCCAAGGGCAGGTACCACTCGTGACTTCAGTGATGTTTTCCAAAGAAAGGGTAGAAATCCATTACCTACTGTTGCTTCTTGAACTTTTGCACCCTTTTCTATTTTCACTGGAAGGTTGATTGTGAAACCAGGCTCCAGAGAAGGGAGAAGGAATGGATGCTGTTTACATTTTTCCTCTCACCAGCTCCTCCTGGACAGAAATCTGTTCAGCTTCCACAAGGGTAAACCTAAAGCAGGAGAAGAGGTTAACTCTTTTGTCTTTTCTTTTTTCAACCATGTCAGACCATACACTGTAGTTAGGACAAGTCAGGCCTCTTTTAATGCGTGATGGGGTGCAGAGACACCCAGAAGCATCTGGTGGCATTTCATACAGTGCTCTATCCAAAGTCTCAACTAAGTTACCCAGTATGTGACAGTAAATGCTGAGCCCAGGACACTGGAATATCTGATCATGCTTGACTGTCATGATATTGTCCCATGGGCTAACTCCAGGCACTGAGCAAGAAACCCAAACATTTTCTCGATACACAGCTAATGCTTAGGTATCTTCTTAGGGAAAACAGAAATGTTACAAAAGTGTGTAGTACCACTCGTCTCCCATCAAACCTGAAATCTTGGTGCTGAGCAAAGTCCCCCTATCTGTCACCACTGGTGACTGCAAGCTTTGCTTTCCAAGAAGCTGAAAGGCACAACCCGCTCCCTGATGAGCAAAAATGTGGGTCCCATGTTGCTCACTGCATAACACTAGAAACATGAGAAAAGTTAAGGGAAACGGGGAGCCCAAAATGGCAAAAGTGTCTGTTGGCCCTTTGGTGCTGGGTAATCATTATTAAAGTGAGAGCAACATCTCTGTCCTTAAATGTACTGCACTGCAGATGGAAAGATTACTTGGGAACCAGTGTAACTTCTTCCCAGTGGCATTGTAACATCTGCAGATTCAGCTATTCCCTCCCAGCCTCCATGACTTGTCCAGCACCGTCCTTTGGGATTCCCAGGGTATCTTCTTGTTTGATCAAGGCAGATCCAGACATGGAGGAGCTAATTCTGTCAGTGTCAAAAGGTCCTGCTTGCTGGATGCTTTAAGATTGCTGTATTGGGTTTGCATGGCAAGGTTTAGGGGAGGGACTCCACGGAGCAACAGGGGAAGAGTAAGGGAAGCCATCCCCCTGAGGAGGAAGGAGAGCCAGAGAGGGCCTGTGGTGAAATGACTGCAGTCCCCATTTCCTGTCCTCTTGTGCTGCTGTGGGGAGAAGTAGAGAAAATTGGGAGTGAAGTTAAGTCTGGAAAGAAGGGAGGATGTGGTAAAGGTGTTTTAAGATATGTTTGTATTTTCTCATTATCCTACTGTGATTTGATTGGTAAAAAATTAAATTAAATTAAATTCATTTTCCCCATGTCGAGTCTGGTTTACCTGTGACAGTAATTGGTGAGTGATCTCTCCCTACCCTTATCTGGACCCACAAACCTTTAGTTGTATTTTCTCTCTCCTGCCCAGTTGAGGAGGGGAGTAATAGACTGTCTTGGCGGGCACCTGGCATCCAGACAGAATCAACCCGCCACAATTACAATGAAGGATATTGTTTCTCCAGGAGGCACAAAAGGAGCTCTCCACATCAAGGCTAGCTCTAGTCATGGACAACCCATAGGGAGTGAGAGCAGGGACAGGAGTGGAGCACAAGCAGGGGAGACCCACATAGCTGAGACAGCAGTATTTTGAACAAGCCATAGCTGGGTGAGAAGAAGGAAGCCTGCCCAAAATGTTGGTATTTACCCCTTTGCAAAAGACACTCAGGTGGCAGTCAGTCAGTCCCTCTGACAGATTCTTTAAAATCCACCATTTCAGTAAGACCCTTGGTCACACCTGGAGCATATGTATATTGCCGTACACAAATAATTTCAAATAGATGAAGTGAGTCAGGGAAAAGCCAGGAAGAACTTCAGAGGTACTCCAGAATATCAGTATGGAGCTATGGGGTAAGGGGGCATCTTTCCCCAGGATGCTCCAGAACTGACCTAGACTAATGCACTGCCCACAGAGAGCTGATTTCTGCCCTAGATGCACCCCATGAGCAGCGGGTCATAATTCTGTTTGACATTGCTTGCTGTGCCTGCAGGAGCCTCCTTGCTACATTCAGTGCCCTTCCTTGGAAAGTAGGCCCTATGCTGTGGATTTCTGTGGATTTTTTTAATTTTTTTTTTTTTTTTTGGATCAGGCTAAAGAAGGATATATTTTATCATAATGGTTTCAAATCCAGTGTGTACAGGCCAACGCAAATAGGGTATTACAAGTTGAAGAACTGTACCTCAGGCACCATTTTATTAGAACTAGTGTTTACATCAAACAATACATCCTAAGTACTTCATATTAAGCTTGGACAAATCATTTGCCTGAGGATTAGGGTGTTGTGCCACTGAAATGTAATCCTTCTGTTGATTTTTTTTTTTAAACTGCCAAAGCAAACATGGTAAAATCAGTAACTGTTAAAAAAAACAGAAGGGTGAAAACCTTGGCCTCAATTTGATGTGTTAAATGAAACAAAGTAAAAATTATTAAGGTGGGTTTGCCAACAAGTATCCGAACAGCAGGTCAGATTTTCACCTGTGTAGGTCAGCAAAACTCTGTGGGGTAACAAAAAATGTAATGGTGGATTTCATTGTTCCATCATGGAGTGGGGGGGTGGTGAGGAGAGAAGAGAGAGCTGGTCTGGCCATTAAGGTGTAGGTGACCCTAACACATGGAAACTTGTGCTCGGTGGAAAATATGGGGAGCAGAGCCAGGAGCAGTGGCTAGAGCAGGCTGTGTCCCACCAGGTGATGCCCCATGGCCCTGTGCAGCCCAGGCATCATGCCCTGCTCCAGGAGACAGGCAGGATGGCACGGGGGGGAGCATCACTCGTCAGGGGATGGCCTCTGCTCCCAAAAATGGAGGAGCGGCTGTTGAGCCATGAAGCGCAGATGTGTAACACCAGCTCTGACGAGTGGTGGGTGGCAGGGGCCCAGCTAAAATTTGTGGTGTTATGTCAATTGGAACCAGGCTAATGCCTGCTGGCTTCACAAAAGCAAGCTGTGCTCCACATAAACACCTCATGCCTTTCCACTACCCAGAAAAGCACATTTCTCACTGTGTCTTACACAACCACATTATTTGCTTTTACATGCATGCACTGTTTGGGCCCCTTTTAACAAAAGACACCCCCAAAGGACAAGTCTTCAGGTACAAAGGACACCCCTGATGGGAGCTGCCGCTGGGTATTGAGAGGCAAAAAATCTTGACATCAAGGTGAACACAAAACACCTTCCATCTCCTCACAGGGATTTAAGCTCAAGTCAGAGGCAACACAAATAGATGCAGTCCCTGAACCAAAAGACACAATAATTCCCTGGAGACTGTTTTCAATAGAAACCCCATAACTATAGCAAAAGAGGATACATATCCGCCCTAAGTAAGAAAATACCTAGATATAAATGCTTGGTTGTATTGAGAGCAAGGAATTGGGACTGAACTTTCCTGGACTTCTGCAGCACCAGCATTTCACTTGTTGGTTCCTCTGACCTCCAGCAATGTCGTGATTCTCACATGCTTATATACACTTCGGGCACCTCTTCCCTGCTGTTTCTCTCTTCCCTCCCTCCAAAATGAAGTCTCATTTTCCCTGTGGATGCCTTCCATCCACCCCCGTGATTTTTCCCTGGCTAGGCACACCTAGTCAGCGCTTCTAAGCTACTGGCTGGTTGAAGCTTCAGGAATCAAGAGAGAGCAAACGGGCAGCAATGGTCTGTCCCACCTTTACCAAGCAGGGTCAGGCTACTGAGTTGCCCAATTTCTCTAGAGAATCAAGAAGGTATCAAGAATCTAGAATAAGTACAATGTCAGAAATCCACATTTTGGGTACAAGTGTGCCAATAATTACTTTTGTTAATAATTCCAGGGACATCTGTGTTTAAGAAATCTAGCACCCAAAACCTTCAAGGAGTGTGAGATAAAAAGAGGTGAACTGGGTTGCGCAGCCACCAGTGAATGCCAGTACCCCAGTATCAGCATGCAGTGCACTCATCACTGGCCTTCATGACTAGTCACTGTAGCTACAGCAAAGTCCTGCTCAGAAGGAACTGAGCCCCATGAAATTTTGCTTCACTACTAAAGGCACCTCTTTTGCAGGGCAGTCACAAACAATGAGGTGGATATCAACCCACAGAATATGCCTTGGGAGATACTGATACTTAGTATTTAAGCCTATCTAGGTTTTTCTAAGACTTTACAGCCAGAATTCTCCAACAAAGTATATTTGTATGCTTTGGCTTTATATATGTGTGTCTGTGCCTATCCACTTATCTACATCTGCATAGTACTGCATCTCTGAATTACACACTTAACAGATCTAGATCTTGATAGAGATGTAGATAGAGATATAGATATGAGACATATATGAAGAGGTTACCCAACATTGTGACAAGTGATGGTGTGCAAGCACATGTATAATCCATGGGGCTGATCCCACAGTCAAACAGATTACTACCAAGTTTAAAGCTAAGGACAATTTCAGGTGTTTCTAAATAAAGAATTCATCCATCTCTGAGGCAATCACTTCCATCCTTTTGGAAATAAGAGTCACTGAAGACAGCACGAAAAAAAAGAACACACAAACTTGTACTCTTGCATCATTGGGAAGAAAACCAAGTATTGTATCTAAGAAACTAACTAGTAATTTGCTAATATGCTCCTATGCATGTGTGCACACATCCCATACTTACTGCTTGTTTCACCATAATTAAAAAAAAAAAAATTAAAAATTATTTTACATCTTTTACCAGCCACGAGTTACAGGCCTTGCAAACTTAGCAGCAGCTCTTTGCCTGCTAAACTTTGTGGCTGCTGAGACATCACAGGCTTGTGAGGGCTCAGCAGCTCCAGCCAGGTGTGAGAGCCACAGAGGGTGATCCCACCCTGCAGTCCATCAGCCCTCTCACCAGCTTCATGGACAACTCCTGCCTTGCCATAGGTGAACTAAACACTCCAAGTTGTGTCTGTTGCAGAGTGCCCATGATCACATGCCGCATTCTCGTGCTTCTGCCTAAGACTTCTGGAATCAGCGGATTTTGTGCAGGGGCACAGAGCTGACAGTTTCGTTGCAAGTCCGAAAGGTTCTGCTCATGCAACACTCCCCCAGGTCATCTAGACACTCAAGTATTTGAAAGTATTGTGAAGATCATGCTTTCAGGGTCTCCATCAACGTGTCTGGTTTGAGGTATCCACAAGATGTGGCATAGATGATGCCCAGTCCCTACCCGTAAACAAAATCTCACTGATGAGTATCAGGGCATAAAACAACTGCAGCAGTGGCAAGTACCATGGGTTTCTTGCAAACAGAAAGAAAATAATTTTTAATATTATTTGTTACTTTCAAAACCAAATTCTGTGCTTAAAATTACTCCCTCAGATTCCAAGGGTCTTTCTGTCGAGTCGGAGCTGCTGTGCATTTTGTTAAACTAAGCCATGTACTGAGAGGTGTCTTGATATTTCCTCTCCTTATGGGCCCATTCTAGAAGACCAGGGCTCCCAAATCAGCAGAGAAGGGGAGTGTAGACCTGTTAAAGCAGGGCTTGTACCAATTGAATCTCCCAGTAGATCCCATCCTGTCTGCAGTCTCAGTGTAGTACCTCTGAACAAGGCACCCCTTTAAGAGCTTCACTTTGCCAAGGCTCCTAGTAGCACTGGTGGATGCTGCTGCCTTTGCTTCAAGCAGAAATTTCACAGACATCACACACAGGTGAGCAGAGAGAATTAAAACAAGCAAACAAGCAAACAAAAAACAACAGGAGTTAGAACCTGAAAAATTAGGAAATTATAAGCACACATAGGGAACACGAGCAGGAGTATTGCACACAAAGGACAATAAACATATGGGATAAATTAGGGGAGTAGGCAATGGAAGCAAACCATGTAAATGAGTTCCACAGACACCTAGGCTTGCTGCTGCAGAAGGAGGGGATGGGGGGAGGAGGATGGAAAAGCAGGAAAGTGGAATTAAAGGGCTTTTTCCTGTTCCCATGGCCTTTTCCCATGGTTCTTATACTCTCCGTATGCTTAGGTATTGCTGAGACTCCAGATCAATAAGCAAGTGATATTTGTAGGTACCATATGTACAAGCATAACTAGGCATACAGCTTCTCTTGTTTTACATTAAATGCTGAGCCTGTCTTCAAAGTATACTATCAAGGTCTCTATTGCGAATTAAAATGCAAGCATCCTAATTTCCCTGAAACTTTAAACTCTCAATTTTACTGTCTTGATGAGAGGACAGAGGAGAGAATGGAGATATCAAAAAAAAAGGAAGCAGAAGAGAAAAAAATTCATGAAAGCATGTTCTGACTTGAAAGAGCAAAATACAGTATGCCTGTATGTGGGAGGGGAACAACGGGTTTGATAATATTAAAAATATCGTGGTCACAAGCTGGAGCTGCCAGAGTTAATCTTAATGCACTGGTTTTACTTTTACATTTTAATGTCTTACCCAGAATTTAACAGTACATTATTCACTAAGAGCTTTGTTCCCACCACAGAACATACAAACACCACTGCTAGCCCCTTGAATACTTTTTATGATGATGTTGTGGAGTTAACTCTCAGCGTTTTTTTCCCCCTCAATCCCCACTGTGCTCACTTGCCATGACAGGCTTGTAGCTACAGCCAGGTTTGGCAGCAGCCCTGGGCTCTTGTGCCGGGTCTGAGGGGATATCACCCTGTCAACAGGGCAGTGTGGAGGCAAGACAGAGCTGCCTGCTGCAACAGAGGAGATGCTAAATGCAGACTTTCTCCTGGGTGGTGCAGGCATTTTAATTTCTCCTGGTGCTAGTAGAGCATTTACTGTAGCTCAGGCACCAGACAGGGCTGGGGAACAGTGATGGTGGCTGCTGCAGACAGGAAGAGTCAGCCCAGGCTGTATAAGTTGAAGGTTTCACATGCTCTGCAAGGAGTCTCTTTGAGAGATACAGAGAGGTAGAAGACCATCACAGGCAACATGATCCACGGCTTGCACAGTGGGGCTGAGGCTGCTGAATGCGACACCAGCACTTCCTAGAGGGAGCAACACTTGGACGTGCTGGAGGCTCCTCACCTGCAGCACTTGCAGGGGCAGCACTGGCACTGACACAAAGCTGGACCCCTGCCTCCTGCAGCACCGACCACCAGGGCTTCAGTGCTTCAGTCAGCACAAGCCACGCAGGTGGCACCTCTTTCCATGCATGTTCTTACATTCTCTTGCCACTAGATGAACTGGGGATAAAACACAGGAGGTTTTACAATCTCATTTGAATTGCATCTTTGAAAGGCAAACAAACAGCATGAAAGAAAAATCCATCACACCACCATTTAGGCAATATAAAGGCACACATCATGCAGGAATTAAAAGTTGAATGGGAAACCTATTCTTACCTTTTTGCATTTGCAATATCCTTGTATTTAACTTCTGTATGTCTTGACTTTATAACTATAATCTACATCATGATATCAGGAATACAAGCACACAAGACTGGCGTGCTAGTGGGATTTCGTCAAAGCAAATTTTATTCATGTTTCTATTCATGGATACAGAACAAATCCTTCTTTGCACCCAATAATCTAAAAAAACTATTACAAGGGGCTTGTAGTTTGTTTACAGAAAAGTCACACTCTAGTGCAAACTCTTTCATATCTTCCTTTTATTCTGTATGTCTACGCCATACAACAACTCTTTATTTCCCCCAGTGCACTGGAAACCCTATACCATGGTACAGCGGGAAACAGAGAAAAATTATTTACGCAAGAATTTGAAAGGCAAGAGGCTTGCATTTATTTCCAGATCTGTGTGAGGTGGGATGTTTGGCCTTGTACAACTCCTTTAACAACTTGGTGCTTCAGTTCCCTCTCACTAAAGGACTAACATCAGGAATCTCCTAGCCCCAAGATATCAAAAGTCCTAGGGCCAGGGACACCGAAATATAACACTAGACCAACACACAGAGATACAGATAGCACCTATTCTTCAATTAGTTTTAGGTAAAACCAAAAAGTGACAAAGTCCTCTGGTAGCAAGATCCCCCTGACAGTGGGACCATCTAGCTAATTTCCTGGGAGACATACTGGAAAGGAAACAGGAGCAATTACAAAGCTTGGACACGTTATGCTCCACAAGCTACGATGCCCCCCCCTGCACCCCAGCAGGCTCCCAGGTGAATGGCTCCAGGAGTGATTTTCCCTCTCCAAGCACAGCTGGAGAGGCATGTGAGCAGCGCAAACCATTGCTCTCCCCCGACTTGCAGAGCTTCTCCTTGCCTAGATGACTTCTCTGACTCACTTGGAAGAAAATCTGAAGAAGAAGGACTGATCATGCCCTCACTTGCCTGGGAGGCATTGCTGAACCATCATCAGAAATGGCCTGATTGCTATGAACAAGGGGAAGCACATTTTGAAGAGGCCTAGGCAGGGATGCCAAGACATATCACACTGCTCAGCTGTGTTCAGAGTCCTTTCCTGGAAGTTCACAGGAGGCGCTTGGGGACAGGACGAAGGGCAGCGGTTGGGGAGCCACAGGTCTGTCTGTCACTCAGAGGACCCTAGGAAAAGGCTGGCAGGATGCCTTTGGCCAGCAAGATTCTTGTTTAATACCAGAGACTGGGTCTGGAGGAGGCCATCGAGTTAGAGACAAACAACCCCTTTGAGGAGCGGACAGAGAAATGTGACACAACCATGGAAGAAACACAGCAGTGGATGCATGCAACTGTTTCCACCCTGGACACTGCCTGGGCAACAGCGAGGAGGGAATCAGAAGTGATAGTACTACTTTCACGCTCAACAGGGTGAATCCAGGACACAGGCACAGCTTAAAATGTGACTTTCCCATCACTTTGGGTTCAAACCTTGGTGTTATTTATATGCAGGGTTGTGGGGTTTTGCTGCCTTTCCTTGAGAATTTTTCCTTCTCATTAATTTTATCCATAAAACCGAAAGAGAAGGATCTATCGGTAAGGGTGTGAGGGATGACACAATGCCATGGCAGCTTTGTCCAGATCTCCAAATACCAAGGCTTAGGAGTGGCTTTCCTAAAGTGACAAGTCCTGCTGAACTCAATGGGTGCACTGTCCCATAAATCATCCTCTGCAGAATCCAGTTTTCCATATGGCTTTATTAGATGCTCCCTGACAAATGTAAACTTGAAAGGCACAGAGCTAAAGTACCCTTTTTGTCTTTATTTTCTAACTTATTCTTAGAAACAGGCCAGCAAGTATTTTTAGTAAAATTTTCACCTGCTTCCAAGTCTGTTAGGCTGATGTTAAGATAAGGACATAGACACAAGGCACACAGGGATCAGATTTTTAAAGCACTGAAGTACCTGAAAGTGCAGAGAGACACCTAGCTGTTTCCCATTGCTCTCAGTGCAGAAGAACTAGGCACAGCGTAGGAAATGTAATCCCAGAACCTCTATACTGGAAAAATGTGAAGAACAAATGGTAGATTATAGAAGGAACATGGTGCCTTTCATTACTCTCAGGTGTCAAACATCTTGCAAGTTATATTTTTCAGCTTAATCCACAGTAGCGAGCCTCGTGTGTTGAGAACAATCTTAGTACAGGAGCCTGTGCTAATAGGTTATAATCAATTGTATTCCTGAAACAAACAACAAAAGCACGGTACTTGTGTACTGTGTTACGATCCCACCTCCTCCTACCTGTTCCCTATGGCAGAAGTTACAGAAAACAGCACAAGCTTCCCAGGTCCCAGTCTGGTTCCCAGTCTCCCCACCTCCTCACCTGCATCCCCATCCCAGCACACACACCAAGCCATCACACTGGCCAAAAGGTGAATGAGCAGCCCCACTAAAAATGTGCCCATGCAGAACATGTCTTGAGTGTCTACACTAATAAAAATGAAATGTTGACAAGTTTGGGCCCTAAATGTTGTCAACATTTATTCTCATGGCTTAGCTAATTACAGTCCACAGTGTTGATCAAGAAAATTTATGCTTCCCAGTGAGTAATGTATAATCCAAGACTCAAGAGGGCAAATTTTTACAAAAAACACAGCAAAATACTTCAAAATTATACTGGCAATAGAACTGCAACCAGCATGACAATTAGATACAATGTTAATCAGATACAAGCAAAATTAAGCAGATTATTCTATTAGCCTGGGAAAGATGGTCAAGTTCCTTCCAGCTCTCCCTTACCATTTCCTTTAAGGTGATGATGATGATGATAATTGTATTGTTAGAGTAAAATTTCTCCTGTTGTTCTTATCTCAAGAGTCCAACTGGTTTACAACAGGGCTGTTACTTAAGTCACTCTTTCAAGAAATTGCTCCTTGCTCTCAGCTGCTGCTGTTGCACGAAATTGCTCTTATTTTCAAATCCATCTGTCTGTTGCTATTTTTAATGTACTCATCCTGATGAGAACAGCACTCACACCGCCACACCATGCCTCACACAAAAAGGACTAAGGAAACACACCTCAGCTTCTCCAAAATCAGTGGTTTAGGCTGTAAGCTTCCCTTCAAGCCTGTCTTTAGAAGACAGGCAGAGCACTGTGGGCATGCTCACAGCTTCCTGCTCAGTTCCTAAATCTCTTGAGCACCCTACCTACAAAGAAAACCATCATGGTGTCAGGGCTGCCTCGCAACACATGGATGTTTAAAGGCCGTCTGAAGTACAGCTTGTCCCTTGTGTTATGGTTTAGGAATAGTACTCCCGCTAAAACCATATTCTGCTTCCTCTCCCTCCCCTCCAATTGGAGGCACAAAAGCTAAAGAACATGGGTTGAGATCAGAACAATTTACGGGAAACAGCAACGAGATAAGAAAACAAACAGGAAGAGCAACCATATTCATAAAAAAAAAAGTGTAAGAAAATGAAGGATTTACACAGAAGGCCCCTGACAATAAACAATACCAGACCGCTTCATCCACCGTGTTTACTAAACCAAAAGGAACCCATTCTCCCCCTTCTTCCCAAAAGAGAGAGGGAGTCATTTTGCCCCCACCCCCAGCAATGATGTGAGGTGACATAGCATAACATCTGGGCCCTAGCTGTGCCCCCTCACAGTTATTGCAAAAAATGAACCCTGTCCTGGCCAAAACCAGGACAGCTTGCCAGACCTGATAGCATATCTTCAATCAGCCCAGTGCAGGAACCTGCACATCCTGAAGGCACGCAGAGCAGTGCCCATTCCAGGTAGTCTGTGCAGAGCATCCCTGCAAAGCCAAATATCGTGGTTCAGATCCCACGGGAGCACTAGCCATAAACCACTATGGGTGTAAGTGGTGCAAACCTACACCTGCAAGTGGGAAAATGAGCTGCGGCATCGCTCCCTGTCCTGTCCCGCCAGTACTCCCTGCAAGTGTAGTAGGATCATTCTCCAGGTGTTCGCTCAAAACAGCACATAAATGTTTCAAACGCCACTTCATAGGTGTCACTCAAAAGCCATAAAGAAAACAGGAGGTGGAAAGCCTCAGCTCAAACCCTCAAGTATCAAATATTCTTCTCCCCACTACGGAATTTTACAGGCTGAGAAGTGATGTTAGTTGAAACCTCTGTTTTACAGCTTTTCCTCAAAAACTAAGCGTACAATCAGCCTCAGAAGTGTTACTGATGTTGCCTAGAGAAGACCTCTTGGATTTACGGGCAATAATTAATACTTAATCTTTAGCTTCAGCAAGGTAGCTGTGCTGCAGGGTTAGTAGGAGTCACCATGTTGGTAAACAATAATTGCACTGCACATACAGCCCTGAGCCGAGTACCCTGCAATTATGGAAGGTTTCCTGGGCCTCTTGCAAAGGCCCTCAGGTTAGGAAGGTCTTACCAGGCAAGCTGGAAAGACCCTTCTCCTCTGTGTGAGACAAACTTTAAGGCAAGTTGTGCTTGGCAGCTGAAGCGCCTGAGGACAAAACACAGACAAGAGCCTAAGAAAGAAAGATCCATCAGGTCACCCATGTCTTGCTGGTAGCAAGAGTCAGGGCTGCTTGCTCTGTGCTATGTCTTTATACATCAAATCCAATACCTTGAGTCACTCTGAATTGGTCCATTTGACGAGTTGAGGAGGGATAAATGGGATACTGAGCTCAGGTGTACTTTGCTCCCTGTGGCTGCCATGGGATGAGAGAAGCACTGCTGCCCCCTCTCTCTGTTTTGACTTCCACCACAATTATGTCCATTCTCTGGGGTTGGAGTACCATCCATAAGTCTCAATAGTGTTGGCTAAAGGAACCCCTGCCCATCACTTGCCACACTAGTGGATGGGAATACCTTGGGTGCAGCCCGAGATGTTTTCAGGCACCAAGAAGGTCTCCTTCAAAGATGGTAAAAGGGCCTATGGAGAGTGGCAATGCTGGTAACTCTTCGAGAAAGACTCATCTTCCTGACACCTGGCAAAGTCTGGCTCCTCTGGAAACAAAATAAACAAGCAGTAAAAGAGGTTAGCTTTCATATGAGTAAAGGAAAAGACAGTTTTCTTACTGTTGCATATAAGAAACATCAGCCAAACACCAATACCAGCAAAATAGCACCGTGGATATTTACAAGAGACCAGATCACAAAGTCTTGAAGTCAGTTATTAGTCATAGCTTTGAGGGTTTCATCAGACCTCTCTCATACTGCAGGTTGTGCTCTATATTGAGCCCAATCTCTTGGATTAGACTCAGTCACATTAGCAGTGTGAACATTCACATCTCTGCCAAAATACAAGGAGGAATGGGACTGCTGATGCTCTCAGTAGCTTATTCAAGTGGTTAATCTCTTGCCTGTGCCTTATCTTGCATTTGAATTTGTCTGGCTCCAGCTTCTGGCCTTTAGTTTTGGAGAAGGTTCCTTCTGTGAGAGGTATTTTCTCCCCAGGAAGGTATTGCCATGCGGGGCACTTGTTGCTTACCACAGGATTCCCCTCTCAGCTGGGGGCACCAGCCCCAAAGGCAGAAGCCGGGAGTCATACAACTTGACACTAAGTAAACACCCTGGCTCCATTTGAATGGAAGGGCCGTCAAAGTGGCCTCAAAAGAAAAAAAAAAAAAAAAAAAAAAAAGTCTTGCGGGGCTCTGCTGCTCTGCTATATTTGTTTTAGTTCTACTTTGCAATCTGGGGAAATGGAAAAGGTATCCCTCAGCCCTCTTCCCCAAGCCCTCACAGCCCTCTTCGGGCACATCTATCCCCCTCACCCCTCTGCTGGCTTTCGGCTCCCGCGGAGCTGAAGAGAGAATAAGATCTCTAGTATCTGGCTCTAAGCTGATAATTGCAGCCTCTTCACTGGCACAAGGCGGCTCTCATGCCATTTTGACCCAAACTATGTCTTTTTTCTGTATATTTTTAATTAGACTCAAGAATGCAGAAAACCCAGCGTGAGATCCTTTCATTCCCCTTTGTTTAATATCTGTTATTATGACATTAAGTGTAGGGTTTTGTTGTGGTGGAGAGTTCAAAATCCCCCTCGGTTCTACTGCTGTAGCCATGGGTTCGTGTACATTAAAGTGGTCATTTTCGGATTAGCTCTTGCTTTCCCTTTGATGCATATGAAACGCTGAGCCAGTTAGTTGGAGAAGGCATTTTACCTCTTTTGTTGCCCTTCCTCACAACCGACGGCAGGGAGAGGACGAAAGCCCCCTGGCTCTCTTAAATCAGAAAGGAATTTCCAAAGGGTTTAAAGCTTTAGTTGCCACTTCTGTCTGGGGTTGCCTGACGAAAAATAGAGCGTGTTTGCTTTCAAATAGAGCAGGCGGCGAGAAGCCTCGTATTTGCTGCTGTTGTCATCATCGCTTGTGTGGCCATTTCCTGGGAATTTGGGAGTCCTGAGGGCAGTACCAGAACTGAGCAGCAGCACAACTCAAAACTTTTCACTGGGATACACAAGTTTGAGAGGTGGGAATTAGAATTTTGCGGCAATCGGGGTTTTTTCCCTTCTCTCTTCCTTTTTTTTTCTTTTTTTTTTCCCCTTTTCTTTTTGATTTGGCAGTTAATGGGAAGCAGAACTAGGGTTTGATTGAACAAATGCTAGATTTCACGTATGCTTCACATTACACCGGCAGCCTACGATTTCTTTCCATTTACATAAGACCTACGCTCTGCATGGCTGTTTCTTTGGGATGTCTGGTATTTTTTTCCAAGGAGAGAGAATTCTCGAGCCTTGAGCTCTTCCCACTTTAACCATTCATATCATTACAGCTAGTCCTAAGGGCTCTCGATTAAAATAAAACTGAGTCAGTCGGAAATAAAAAATAATTAAAAAATGTTAGTTAGAAAAAATAAATACACATGCACACACAACTTTTCTGCTGCCTTAGAGATCACACCAAATATTCCTGTGAAAGTCGGGCAAAGCGGGGGAGGGGGAGTAGAACGTCGCGGGGGGGAGGGAATGTTTATGTCAACACGGCTCAGTGATGGAATAATGCGCCCCAACGTGAAGTCACAGCCGCGGGACACGTGAAGTCACAGCTTCTCCAGGTGACAGGTGCTGCAGCAGTTCAGATGCGAGGGAGCCGCTCCTGCTCCCTTCCCGCCCCCGCCCCGGGCATCGGGAACCGAGGGGCAGGAGCGGCCCCTCCAAACGCTGCTCCTCCACTTGGCATACAGATGGGGAAACGGGGCTCATGAAATATTCCTGATCCACCAGAATAATTTTTACCTTGAGAAACCTGCTTCCTTGTTTGGGGTTTTGGTGTTGTTGTTTTTTGTTTGTTTTTTTTTTAGACGCTATTCGTGCCTAATCAGCGAGATATGTTTTAATTTAAAAGCCAATAGACTGCAGCTGAACTGCGCTACAGAAATCCGATGTAAGGATAATTTGGAGTATTCAAAACCGCTGAGTCAGCGGCGGAGCCCATCTCCATGGATAGAATATTGTTTTTAACTCCCGCTGCTGTGTTTCACTTACTGTTATACCGATTGTATCGTGTAATTATTGTTTGTTTTCCAAAAATGTAATTACTTTCTTTTTCTATGTTTCCTTTGCAACGTTAAATCTGCCAAATGCCTGAGTAAGGCAGCTCAAGAAAATAAAAAAGAAAAAAAAATAAAGACACGGAAAGAAGAGGAGGTCTCTTTCTCTCTCTTTAGCCGAGATTTTCCCTTTCGGGCACCTTCTTCCATCAGCTATTTAGTAAAGATATCGGCACGTGTAGAACACCAGCCCAGTTTGAGGAAGACATCGGCTCTCAGACAGCCCCACACGTTTCTCGGGTGGCTTTCCCTCCTCGCCGTGGGCACGGGGTTCGGCCGCCCCTCACAGGGCGATGTCAGGGGGGTGATAGCAATACCAATAATAACGATAATAACAATAAAGCTGTGTAGGTGTTTCCAGCCTGGCGCTGGGGCCAAGCTGCACGGCGGGACCGGGGGGCCTGGAGCCAGGGGGTGGTCTAGGGGAGCTGGTGGGGTCGCCTGCAGACCCGCCTACCCTCTCCGCGGGCAGAGGGTGGGGTTGGGACGTCTGCCCTCCGGCGGCTGCCGTCCCTGGGCAGGAGGTGGCGGGGATGTCGCCCCACCGCCGGGAAAGCGGGTTTGATGGCGAGTTTGGCCCTCGGGCCGAAAAAAGAGAGAAACGGGGCAACCTTAAAGGATAGGCCCGGTGCAGGAGGGCAGCCAGGGCGGAGGGGACTGGCGTGCCGAAATGTGGGGCGAGCTTCATCTCTCACAGCTCCGGAGGTGTTCAGGCCAGAGCCAGAGGAGTCAAATGCCCAGACTAGTGTTCAGAATCGTGCCAGGAGAGGTTACTCCACTTTCCCCCCTCTTTAATGTAGGATTCGGGAAGAGTGACCCCCTATGAGATCGGCTCACCGGCTCGGTAAATTATACCTGCTTTAGTCAAAACGGTGCAGAAGGGTCAGATCCCCCCTCCTCCCATCAGCAAACATCCCCCTGGCTTCCCCAACACGTTCCCCGAGTAAGAGCTTGCAGGGAGCACCGGAGAAAGACTGGGCAGCTGAAGACACTTTTCACCTCACCAGAGTCAGATAATGCTGCTGGCCTGATTCTGGAAAGGGGATGAATGGAAAGGGTAGGAAACTTCTCCCTCGCCTTGCCTGAGTAGAAGGATCAGCCGCCTAACTGCTGTCCTCAGAAGAGGGGGTCTGGGGTTTCTCAGCATGGAGAAACAGATAGTCCCTGAAACCGCAGATTTTATTTCTGGCAAACAATGCTCCCCCAGCCAGCGCTTGTGTGCGAGACAAGTAATTGTGCTCCCTTGCTTAAATAAATCATTGATGGGTGAAATTACACATGCTCACTTAAAATGTAATGTGATTAAGAGATTATGGGATCGCAGTTAATATGTTGCCTCACAGCTTCTGGACCCAATTCCTGACACCAGAAATCCATCAGCCACAACTGTCCCTCCTTGCGGGGAGGCAGCTCCTCCTGCCACCGGCAGCCATGAGGGTTGGCCGGGAGGGGGGACCGGGGGTCTCCCTCCTCTGATCCCCTCAGGGGGCTGGAGAAGGTGAGAGGGAACTTCAGGTTTTCGTTTAAATGAATAATAACTCCTTGCTGTTGTTGTCTGAGGGGAGGAGGGGGAAAGAAAAGTTAAATAGAAAGGCAGGAGACGGGTTGGGGGGAAGAGAGGGGCTGGGGCTGCGCCTGCAAGCTGATTACCTCTCATCTGAAAGCTGCTCCATTTCCTCACACATCGGGTAAGTCCTTTATCATGAGGTGGCACAAGCCCTGCCGGGGGCTATTGCTCGCCCCGAGGAAGGAGTCGGGATGGCAAGCGGGATCCTATCATCAGGCTGCATAATAACCCCGGGCTCGCCACAGCTGCGCTGTGACCCTTTGTGATGGAGCTGATAGTGCTCCCGTGAAATAATGTCCTCTTTTTGGGTGTGAAATCACCATGTTTATTAATTGAGCTAGACATGAGGGTTACCTTTTTCTTTCCAAGCCATGAAAATTTGTGATTCAGGGCAAATGGTTCCCCCTTCCCCCCCAAGTTGTGTTGCCAAAGGGTTGAGAGAGAAGGACCAGCTGGGGAGAAGAGCTATTTTGGAGAGTCGAAGGGGACCGGGCTCCAAGGCAAGTTCAGATTCACGCACAGACACCCCACACCTCGCTCGGCTGCAAAAGCGGCCCCCCACTCAGGGCAAGCAGGGCTGGGAAATGCAAAACTCATTCCAAAAAGATAGAGGCCGGGGTGGGGAGGGTTGTGCATCACGCAGCCTTCCCTGGCCGTCCCGCGTGGGGATGTGCGGTAACCGCGGCGTGGGGCGCCGCACATCCCCGCACACGTACTGCAGGAGGTGAGTCGTGCCGAAAGAGTACGACTTCTCTCTCCACACGCTCTTTTCCTCTTTTTTTTTCTTTTCTTTTTTCTTTTTTTTTTTTTGTGGTTTTTTGTTGTTGTTGTTGGTTGGTTGGTCTTTTGTTGTTGTTTGTTTGTTTGTTGGGGTGGGGTTTTTTGTTTTTTGTTTGTTTGGGTTTTTTTGTTTTGCAATTAGGCTTGTAACGAGCTTATTGCAGTATGTGCTTCTGGGCCAATACTACTTGTATTTAACCTAATTAAAGCCGACCTTTTAAAATATCTGAAATATAAACACGCCTTTTTTTTTTTTTTTTCCCCTTCACTCCCCTCCTTTCCTACTCCGGTTTAGCAATTTAGCGTTTGAATCTCTGAGCTGGAACATGCAACCTTTCACCAGAGCACAGAGAGAGAGGGAGGGAGAGAGAAAGGGGGAGGAAAGTAGCAAAAACCTGCGGATGAGGCGGAGGGACTGGCTTTGCCCAAGCATCTGCGACAGGCTTCCAGGTAGGCAGCTACCCCCACCCTACCCCGCCTCCTGGGGCCGGATTCTTCCCTTCCCCCCCCCCTTCTTCATCCTCCTCCAGTGGGCAAGGGGCGGCAGGCAGGGAGAGAGCCGGGTGCCGTCCAGTAGCCGGGGTGAGCCCCTCTGCCCTGCTGGGGGCCGGGACCCACGGGGGGCAGCCAGGTCCCGGGGAGGGGTGTGCAAGAAAGGGACACGCCTGTCCCTGCGCGCCGGGCAGACACGCGATTTCCAGCCGGGTGCTGCCCGCCGAGGGGCGGGCGCAGCTGCGTGGGGACCGACACGAGCCTCCCACTGGAGGCAGCGGCACTCTTGCCTGGCGTTCCGCAGCCGAGGTGGGGCTGAGAGGCTGAGGCCAAGCCCCTGAAAGAAGTCGGTAACGAGTGTGTGTGTTAATGCCCGCTACGCCCGTCACACAGGAACTGAACGAGTCTATTTCCCGTGAAAGCCCACCCTCGCAAAATCTCTGCGAGTTGATTTGGGGTTGTTTTTTTTTTTTTCGATCAATGGGAAATTTAAACTTTTTATTTTTTTTCTTTGCAGGGCAAACCCGAATATGCTAATTTTATTATTTTTTAACTGTGTAATCAAAATTATCCTGGGATTATTTTTTTTCCTCTGAATGACATTACAAAGAATTTTGTTCAAGAAAGGCAGACTAATTGCTGCCAGAAGAGTCTTTTCACAGAAAAGTCTGGTTTTCATAAGGCAGTTTTTGTGGATGTTGTGGTTAAATCCTAACGTAGTGGAAAGGGGTTTGGTTTTGGGGGTTTTGGTGGTTTTTTGTTTGTTTGTTTGTTTTGGATTTTTTTTAAAGAAAGGCGATTTTTCTGAGAGGCAGGAAAGACACACACTTTAGCAGAAAAAAAAAAAAATACTCAGAGACTCAGTGGGCAAACATTGCGAAGAGCAAACCCCGGCACGCTCCCGATCGGCCGCATGTTTGCCGCTAGGCTCTGCCCCCCGACCCGGCCCGTTTGTCGCAGCTCCCTCGACAATTTCGCCCGGGTCGGGGCTCTGCGGGCTCCCTCTGAGTGGAGGGCGGGGAGGATGGAGGGCTGGCAAGGTGCGAAACGCGGGCATCCCGGCGGTGCTCCGGCACCCCGTTCTGCCGGCCGGGAAAGCCGCGGTCCTCACCTGCGGTGAACCCAGCAGAGCTGACGGGGGAGGCAGGACCCCCACCCCGGAGGCCCTTCGCCTCCCAGCAGCGGCAAGGCGAGCAGGACAGCAGGTAGCCCCCCCGCCTTAGGGAGCACAGCGGCCTTCCCGGGAAAAGTGGGCCCGGGGTCGGCAGCGGGACCAGCCCTGGAAGGCGGGGGCTGCCCCCCATCAGCCATTCCAGGCAGCTGAGCAAAAACAAGGAGAAAGAAAGAACCAAATAGTCCGCAGGATGTAAAGATTGCCCACAATTTTCTCTTTTTTTTCCCTGCTTTTCTCTAATTTTAAATCTTCCCCAGTTAACCACCCTACCTTCCTCTCCTTCCACTCCTTCAGCTCGGGGCTGCTAGGAGGAATTTTAAAGCCCTTTCGCAACATCCAGGACCCCCTCGCCTGAAGGCAAAGGGAGTCAAAACTAGTAAGAAAAAAAAAAAAAAAAGACGGAGCCTTTCCCTGCTGCTACTCAGAGCCTGCACCGCTCTGCCCCTCCAGGGTCCCGAGCCAGACGGGAACGGTAGGAGCATCCTTGCCCATCTCCCGTCCCCAGTCGCTCTGTCCCGCTAGGTTAAGGCTGTCTCCACGGGGCGAGAGGGGAAAGTTGGGATGAGGGCAGATTCCTGCAGGAATCCCCCATTCCCCTGTCTACGGAGAGTCGCGGGAGTTTTCCAGACGCTGATTCCCAGCCCTTGCCCTGTCACTAGCAGCACAAACACTGACAGGTGGGTGTTCCACACACCTCTCTATAACCCATGGCCTTCCGATTAACGGAGCTGCCTCTCTTCACTGTGACAGGAAAGAAGGCAGCTCAATGGCTCACTTCTATTTTTTTTTTTTTTTTAAATTTCCTCACAACAACAACAACATCATACTCAAACACCTTTGCAGAAAGAGCGACCTCAGCCCGATGCTGCTCAGTGGCCCTTTTGTTCCCAATGGGGGGACCCGGTCTAGCTCGGCTCGGCCCCGCCGGGGCTGCGGGGAGCTCGGTCCTCCCCTCCCTCCTCTCGCCGGAGCGGGGACGTGATAAAAGGAGACAGGGCTCTGAAAGGATTTGATTGAAATGGCGTGTGCCAAGCTGATGGGAGCCAGCGAGGGACAAAGCGCCGAGGAGCCATGGACACTCGAGCAATTATTCCTCCACGCTGAAGGTGGATTAGTGCAATGGAAAGAAGCATATGTTCGGCCTGGGGCGACACTCCCCCTGGCTGGGTTTAGAGAATGAGAGCGGAGAAAGAGGCTGAACCTGGAATATCAACTATCCGGGAGACAGCCCACCCCACCCCCTCTTCTCCCAGCCTCTCCAAAAGTCTCGGGGATGGAGAGATAAATACACACGCCCATGAAGATAAATAGATAGATAAGAGCATACACACAAACACCCGTAAAGACAGATGCACGCACACCTCCATGTGCAGCCACACACGCACACCGTTCTGCACACTGGCTCTTCACAGGCAGGGAGGAACAGGCACCCTAGGTGAAAAACCTCCCTGGGTATGACAATGCGAACAAATAAACAGTCGGCCTCTGAGAGGGTCATAGCAGCAGCCAGTTCTGCTGGAGGCTTCAGTTTCCCCAGTCCTTTCCCAGAAAACTTTCCAAGAGCAGAGGCAGCAAGGGACAGGGTTATGATCTCCATAACCCCTACCAGGGCCGTGTCCAGACTCTCCTGGAAACACAAGGCAAAATCCACAATTGTCCCTTTTCCATCTCATTTTCTTCTAAGCTGCATCCACCTCCTACTTTTTTCCCCTTTCTCTAGCTCTCCCATCCTCTCCAGCAGGATAGATGTAAGCTCTCACAAGGGCATGGGAATGGGAAGAAGCCCCAAGAGCCAGCCTCCCCCCCCCCCCCCCCCCCCCCCCCCCCCCCCCAAATACTGACATGCTAGGAACAGCCTGCACCAAGGCTCTGTGGCAATGGTACACCCATCAACTGCTGTCCTAGATCACCTACACCCCTACACAGGCTCCAAAACCCAGGCAGGGATGGCAGGAGCACTTTTTTATCACTATTATAGTGTAGTTCATTAGGCCTAACAAAGAAAGGAGTGCTGAGGCCAGGCACAGGCTCTGCTTTCCCCCCAGCACTGCTCCACTAGCCTTCTGCCTGGGCACATCAGCACATGCAACGTGCAGGGTGTCTCCCCAGCTTTTGTCCAAGCTGCCACAGTGTGGCCATGCACAGGGAGCAAGGACAAGCACAGGGAGCAGCATCTAGCAGCAAGGGAGAGGGCAAGGAGGATGAGCTGGAGGGAGGGGGGGGCTGCCAGCAAGGTTAAAAGGGAGGGAGGGAAAAAAGGGAGAAGGAAATGGAAGAAAGCTCTCCCTTTTCTCCTGGGAGCTCCAAAAAAATGCTCTGTTCTACAACATGTCCCATATATTTCACTCCTCTGCCTCTTCATCCTTAGCTTTGGGGAGCAGCATGCATGGTGCACAGGGAGGAGGGGGCCAGCTCTGCCCAAAGCCGTGCTGAGGCAGGAAGTTTTGCGGGATGAACAAGCAGGTAGGAACATAACCAGAAACGTTGTGTAGAAGTAATAAACGTCCCTCAGCCTGTGAGGGTAACCGCATAGCTCACACTCCCACTAGAAAACAACTCTTTATTCAGACCCCTGCATCTGCTTTCAATCAAGTATTACAAAGGGAATTAACTATACCACAGGCAACAACAGCAATGAGGCTTGAGAGCATCTCTGGACAGAAAAGCTCTTCATGTTGACACTATAGCTCTCCTATAGAAACTAGGATGTATGTGTGTGTGCACAACATGCTTGAGGAACAACATGGTGAAATGGCTTGCATTTCACACCCAACAATCCTCCACCTTCCTGCTCAACACAAGACAATTTTTTCCGGGGGCTGTGCTTCCCTGGTTTATCCTCCTTACCCTGGTTTGAAGATCATCTGTGCAAATGAGCTCTGTGACTATGAATGGGACAATAACCATGGAGCTTGGAGCAACCTCAGGGCCCTGGTTTCAAGAGGGAGGGACTCCTACCTGCATGGGAAAACCACAGACTGGTTGCGGGCACTGTGCCTTGCAAAATCAGAGCCTAAAAGAAAAGTGCCACAGGGAACCAGCAGGTCCCTCCTACACTACCAGAAAGCTGTCAGTAGTCTTACCCTGGTTTCCACACTGCACTCACTCAGTGAAGATGCTCTAACCTCTCTCTTGGTATGATAAAAATGTTGGCCCTTTGGGCCAGCAAAGTTGAATTCAGCATCGGAGAGACATGACTACAATGACTGTAAAAGGGAACAAAAGACCACAGATCTGTCACCTTCATATCTCAGCACCAGAACAGAGTAGCAGTTCGAGAACAGAAATCTTTACTACCATCGTAAGCTGTATAAGCTATGTTTACCCTGCCCAAAATACCAGCTGTTTCATCCACCCAAGAAAGCCCAGAAACTTCAACTAGATGAAGAAAAACAAGGCTATTTTGCTATTCTGACCATACTGCTCTGCTGGTAATGGGTTGTGATAGACTTTAACTTTTCCTCCCTTTCCAGTCGTTTACTTTAAACTATTTCTTGTGGGGAGTTTGGGCTTACTAAACTAGATACTGAAAACAGAGAGGCTGCAGCCTATGCAGAATAAATGATTTAAGAACTGGGCTTGGCTGATTTATTTTTTTCCTCTGTCTTGGAGATAAAAATAAGGAACATATTTTAGTAATCCCTGCTCATTTTCATGGCCATTCCTGCACCTGTAACTCAAATAATGAAGCCATTTGTTATTTATATTGCATTTTCCCCTCTATTCTAGATTTCTAACGATCTGACCCTTCTTTATGGCCCTGACAAAGCCTGAAACCGGTGTGGACTTCCAATAATTGAACGATATAAGGAAAAATCTTTAACTGGAATGAAGCAGATGTTAGCTTCGTGCAGTCCCCTAACTTGATTATTCTTTGGACATGTTAGACAAGCATTAGTGATTGATAATGACGCTAATTAACCCCTTTCCTTTCCAAAACAGTAAACCAATGCCAGCAGGATTCTGCAAACAACACACACAAAGTACAGTATCTGTTCAAAGTGAATCAGGGACACAACTTCATAGCCCAGCGCTCAACAAAAATCTTATCCTGCTGACACCAAGCCAGCTCCAAATCTTCTCTAAGGCCTAACAGCTCCAGCTGCTTGCAGGACGGAGCAGAAACAGCCCTTTCACACAGAAGAGGTGCACGGGACAGAATTGGAGGCACCATATATTTTTTATACTTCTAACCTTTCACATTTGATTATCAAGCCACTTTAAATCACTCTGCCCTCACTAGCTGGGATGGACTTCACGTTGCTCCCTGTCCAAAGAGCACTGGTTATTTTAGCTGCATTTGCAAATGCGAAGGCTGAGGCTCTGGGAATCTTGTCTGGGCTGAGACATGCACGTACTGAGGAGGGAAAGGGAAGTGCACATTCTGGAATTTAAATGGGAGGCAGAAGACGAGCAAACAAACAAGGAGCTGATCTGATTATGCAGTCGCATTTATCATGGACAATAAAGAAATAGCCTTTAAATGTAAGGGTTTGGATAACTGAATACTCCTAGTAAGTGAATAAAATGTATTCAATTAACTAAAAACCTTGTGCACTTCTGAACTGAAGTGGAATCGACTGTAATTGATTTATTTGAAACCAGAGGTTAAGGACTGAATTAGCTAAGTACAACTGGGTATTTCAAGCCACTGACTTCTCAAATGTCAAATCCCTTCTATTTTAAATATTATTTCAGCTGCGGGGCATTGCTGTCCTGATGGCTGTTCCACCAGTTAAATCTCAAATTATATTAATATTTGATTTTTGGAGGGTGGGGTAAATTATGGTACAAAGAGGAGGGCTGTCCTTGTTCACAGTGAAGAGCACCAGGCTGTATTTTGGTTCACATATAGGAATTAGCTTAGCATGGCAGCTACGGTCTAACATTCAGCCACCACTCACCCTCGTTTCAACCGATCTGGGGGGAAAAAAATAACAACATATTTTTGTTTGGTGTATAAAAGCACGACCTAGAATTTTCACTGCTGCACCTCAATCACAACGTTAAAAATGCGCCTAAAGAACGCTAAAGTAATTAGCACGTTTTAGTAACTGCATATTGGTCACAGCAGAAGAGGCTGAACCGAAGCTAGTCTGATTTCCATTATCGCCTTTAAAATCCTTCCTTAGGAATAATAGTAATAAAGAAATCCATGCAAGGTCATTTCATTTCTAGTTTTTGGTGGCTTGCTAATGCAGCAGCAGGATGCTTAAAATGTGCTCTCCTACCATAAAGTAGCTAATTATATCTTTAAAACATTATTTATTATGACCTTATAATGTTCTAGCATAAGACTGCTTTATACATTGCCCAGTATAAAACGATTATATTGGGTACAGGTTTCAAAAAGTAACAAGCATCTGTAAATCCAGATATGAATGAATGGTATTTAATAAGATTGTTTTTGTTTAAAAATGAGTATTTATGTGTTGCTGTAGAAAGAGCAGCAATGTATTGCTGTTTATGAATGCTATTGTGCCTGAGGTTAGGATCCCACACACAATCTGAGATGCAGCCAAGAAAAACAGCCCTGATAGACAATGCTTCACTTCACCTGCTACAATACTGTGCATTTCATTTATGTCAAGAATATGTACAGTTAGGGTTCATTCACCTCATTATTTTGTTACATCTACTTTACGGTTAACCAGTCTCTCTTGGAAATAATAAATAACTGTTTTTAAAACAATTGCAGCTTTGCATTCAAAGGATCCACTTTCAATTTATGGAAAAAAAATATTCACCATTTTTATAAACTAGCTGGCTCTTGAAAATAGAATTTAGACTCCACCAACTCTCTTTCTGCTTGGCAAGATTGATTTTACACTGCCTTCCATAAGTAGATTACCAAAGCAAAATGAAACATCTTGGGCTTTATCTAATGCTTTGCTTCACCAGCTCTACCAAACATCAAAATATATGAGTAAATGTTAATTCTCTGTGCAGCTTTATTGTAAACACCTCCCTCTTAACCTACTCAATTTCTGCCTGAGCAAAAAGGGTGAAAAAAGAAAAGAGAGAGAGAGAGAGAGTCAGGGAGGGAAGGAAAGAGAAAGAGAGAAAAATCAGTCACCACCACCAAAATACCATCAGCACTTAAAGGAAACCCTCTCTTTAAAATGCCTTTACATTCTAAACTGCATTAAGTCTCCCTTCCTATGATATAACATAATCCAGCCTGATCCTGACTTCACCTACCCTCCGGGCCAAAGAAAATAGATTCAAAATCTGAATTCTCACATGTTTTTACAGCCCGTCTTCAAGATGTACACTCCATTTTTTTAAAGCGAAGTTCCCTATTTCACAACTGGTTTCCACAAGAAGAAACTCAAGATAAAAATTTCAGTCCCTTATAAACTGACACAACCATCTCAAAATGTCAGTCTGTGCATTCCACTAAAACACGAACCATCAATCAGAAATAATCTGTCTCCTGCAAGATTTCACTAAAGTTCACAACCGTGAGATGATTTTGTTGGCATCGACTACGGAGCTTTTCTATTTAGTTGAGGGGGAGGGAGCATCCAGCTCTGATTCATCAGTATATATTTTTTTCATAGCATTAATTTTCAGTATTTGCTCAGCAATGATTCTTTTTAAAATGTCCTTCTTGAGATGTGTTTTTTAATATCTGCTTTCCATTAGGACAAGTACATGTACAAAATTTTATAGGCTTATAATTCTGTATGCTATATATAAACATAAATAAAAACCTAGAGGTCAACATAAATAAAATAAAACTTTATTTTTTTAAATAAAATTATGTTTTGGTTAAAGAAAAGATAGTGTGTCATTTTGTTAGTAGTACAGACAATTTTTTATCCAAAAGAATACATTGTGCTTTATTGTGTCATTTGTCTGAATACAGACTCAGTGGAATATCTAAATGATACCCTGCTCTGAACTCCAAGTTGAAAGTAAGTTTTTATTATACTTGAGGGAAACAATGGGTTCAGCTGCTTATTGCAAGGAGCAATTGTCAAGGGAGAGTTAAACTCAATTACTGTAACCATACTGAATAAAAAATACTGCCAAGAACAAAAATACGCCTGGGTAAAGACAGCTACTGAATAAAAAAATCGACATAAAGCGTATCAAATATTTATTTATCTGGGCAACAAAGGACTATGATACATTGATAGGCATGGAAACTACTGCCGGCACAACTCAATACAATACAACTATAACTGCTTCCAATATGGCCAGTGGAAATACAGGATACCAGGTGGTCCCGAATGTTTGAAGTTCTTTGGGAAAAAAAAAAAAAAAAAAGAAAAAAAAAGAAAAAAAGGAGAAAAATAAAAACAAAAGAAAGGGAGAAAGAAAAAAAAAAAGAGAGGAAAAAAAAAGAAAGAAAAGCTAAATCTGTTTTAAAAGACAATATTAATTTATTGCTCTGTTGGTGCTTTCGGGAGAAGGACAGTTGATAAAAATAACTTCTTTCATTTTCCACAACACATAAGGGTTGTAAAACCACTAACATGTTTAAAAACTTTGCCAGGGTCCAACATCACTTTATTTTATCTTCAATGAGAAACTAAATGTCATACTAATTATATATAAAAATTCATGGGTTTTTATTTGTTCAGCTGCTTCATTGTCGCCTTTAACATGCTACAACAGGGCTAAAAATGATGAATCCCAGAGAAAAACCCCCAAAAAACCTCTGATATCTAAATAAGTACCATGAACCACATGATGAACTAAGAGGGGAAGATTTAAAACCCACTAAACAAGAGGTAAACGAGATCACCAGATAAATAAAAAAAGGCTTAAAACAAACTCACCATATTTACAATTCCCATTAAATTACACATAAATAAATATATACATACATGAACACTGATTCCCTTATATAATAACCGTGAATCGTGTTGCAATAGAAAGTTCAAGTTGGTCGCTTTACCTTGGACAGGAAAAAGTTCTACAACTGAAGATATGACATGGAACCGCTTGTGTTTTGTGTTCAAGTTTATTCACAATACTGATAAAATGTCATCAGTCCTTTTTGCCTTTTGTATGTCTCCTGCTGCTGTTGTACTTTTTTCACTTTTTTTTCTTTTTTTAATATGGCTACAATCTTAACTGAAGTTTATGTAAGGGAAGGTGGTGATTCAGTCCGGTGAAGCTCATAGAATTTTTAAGTATTATTTATTTCTTTTTGGTTTTTTTTTTATTTTTTTAATATATTTTTAGAAAAAAAAGTCCTTTTCTTTTTTGTTTTGTTTTGTTTTTTTGTTGTTTTTTTTTTCCTCCTTTTGTTTTATTTAAAAAAAAGTTCACAAACTCAAGACAGAACTTTTTTTCTTTGCTGGCTCCGTCCCCCTGTTCTGTTCTCTTAGGCTCCAAACTGGGATCAATCGATGGTGGCAATGGGGAGTGGGGGTGGGGGGGATTTAAGAGGGAGCAAATGGAAATGTGGATGCTGGGAAGGGGTGTGGAGGGAGGGCAGAGCAGTCCTGCAGAGTCAGAGAACAGGACTGGCAGAAGGACGCTCATTCTGTTGCTGTAGCCTGGGGTGCTGGTGCAGGGGAGAGGGAGAGAGATGAATGGATCGATGGGCTATGAGGGGGAAGGGAGAGGGGTGTGTGTGGGGGTGGATCCTCACTTTCGGTGCTTCTCCTCTTTGTCGCCGCTTTTGGTGCTGTTGTCTGTGTGGCTGTTGGGATTGTTGCTGAGGTACATTTTGTCCATGGCCTTGAGCGCCTCGGTGAGATAGTTCTGCAGGGCGGTGACAGCAGCACACACCGCCGGGCTCCCAAAGCCGTGCGAGATGAGGTTGAAGTGGGTCAGGCAGCTCTGGATGCCCGGCTCCAAAATGGGGTTGGGCCGCGAGTTCCCCAGGGGAGATCGGTCCTGAGCCAGCAGGTCGGTGAACTCTTTACAGATCTGTCTGTAGCATAAATGGAGCAGAGAGACAGAGGGAGGGAGGGAGCAAGGGGAAGAGAGAGGGAGAGAAATGAACCATCACTGGCGGCAGCAAAGCCCATGCATTCTCCCTGCTAGATTGCACAAGACCCTGGATCAAGGGGGCTGCTGCCCCCGAGTGCACACACACTCTCTCGCCTCTCCCTCTCCTCTCTATGCATCCTTCCCCCTAATTCTCACACTTGCCCAGCATGCACAGACCTCTTCCCTTCACCTTGCATGCACACACAACCACACAACACACACCATGCCCTGGCCCCAGCCAACACACAGGCAAATAACAGGCACACAAGGGACACCCATGCCTTGCCTACCCCTGCTGACCTCCATATCTCAGCTCCCCAACACTGTCTCCACAATCACACATTCCTGCTCAGCTAGAGTTTGGAGCATATATGCAGTTTAAAGTTTCCCAGCAGGCTGGAAAGTAATAGATAGGCTGTGCTACCCAAAGGTAGGTTAAGGGATTTATCTACATTTTGGAAGATCCCTTATTTTTGGGGGGGAGGAGGAAGGGGAGGAAACTGGAGAGAGGTGTAGGCTTCTTTCTTCATAAGGCTAAAACACACCTGTGTACCAGGAAGAATGAGTGAGGGCAAGGAGGGGACTTGAGGTTTTACATTAGGGTACCCTGAAACATTTATATATGTACATCTCTATCTCCAAATCCAAAGGGACCATTCCACAGAGGGGAAAGCTGATGCTAACCAGGATATGGAAATTCCCTTCCAGGGAGGTGGGAAGGCAGTATACCAGGGCACAGAGCAGAAAATAGATTATATCACCCACTCACTGCCCAAATGGTTGGGGAAATAACACACCTTATAGCAAGAGAGTTGAGAGGCGTGTTGAAATAGTTGGTATTCTAAAACCCATGTTAATGTCTTCCAGCCATAAAGTGTCTCCTATCTTCAGCCTGTGTCCTCTGGCATTGTGCCCTTTGGTGACGCCTCCACTGGTAATTAAGGGCTACTAAACAACCCTTTTCATTTCCAGCAAACACACAATCATTTTCTTTTCACGCACCACCTGCAAATCTAGGCAGCCCCGCCAATGATAAACTCCACTAGTATTTTAACTGCATACAGATTGTCATTTAAAATATATGTTTAATATCCCTATATTTGCTAAGTAACAGAGCTGCTTAGGCAGAAAGAACCATTGCGGATTTTAATGAACTGAAATCAGTATAATGTGCCAGTTTTATTTTACTCTCGATGGGAAGCCTTCCCTTTCTACCTAAATTGATAAGCTAAGTGAATAGGCCCAGAAAATGTTTTGCTCTGAAGAATTACTGCTTTTTCTGTAACTAAAGATCCACCCACAATTTTCACGACTCGCTTTCAATGTCATCTGCACAAAGTGACTTGATGGAAACCAAGTTGGCTTAGAGAGTTCTCCTATATCAGGAATGCAAATACACCCCCTCACAATTTGCGAAACGATCAACCACTGGTTATATGGCAAACAAATATGTTCACAAATAAAAGCCCCAAACCCGGGCTTGTTCCCCTCCCTCATTTCTAAGCAGCATGCCAAAAAGTTAAATGTCTTACTTTGTAGCTAGAAGCATGTTTTTTCTTGTGACTTGCTCGTTTGGATCGGAATGTTGTCGGTTGAGAAATTCAGCTACTGCTTTGGCAGGAAATTCTGTCTCACAAACGTACCCAAAATCTCTAGCTAGATGTACTGCTTCTCCTAAATAGGGAGGCATAGGTGGAATAGAAAGAAACACACAGTTCATCAGTACACATCCTACAGAGGCAAAAATCCATTAGAAAAAAAACAAAACAAAACAAAAAATCCCTACATTCTACTTGGGCTTTTCTTCTAAAAGGCTTGGACTTTTTCTCTTTGACAAAGGTAGGGCAAGAAATGCTAATCACATCTTATCTTTCAGGAGCTGTCTTTGCTTCAGTGGAAGGCAATGCAAATGTGTATTTTCATGACAATTGTTTCAACTGAAATTTGAATAAGGATTTTTAAAAGTTTACATTGACTAACAGATACTTTTAGACAGACAGGCTCCATCCACCTAGAATGTGTGCTTTGATTTACATATCCATACCTATAGAGAGCCATTTATGTACTTTTTATTCACAGCTACTTACTCTGAAAATGTGTTTGTCTCAGCCACATCTCTATATTATTTTGCAATGCATCAATGATTAATATTGATCATAATTACTCCTAGAGCTCTTCTAAATAAAATGCATTAAACAGCTAAGTGTTTAAAATTTAACTTGATCGCATATAATTATGTGTTCACCCCCAAACGATTAACCATGAGAATTTTAGGGTCATTCCACCGAGTCTGTCTGTTTTGTTGATTTTCAAATCTTTGGTTTTAATTTCCTGAACCAGTTGGTTTTTACTGCAGGGCTTCCTGCCATTAGCTCTAGCTCCGGAAGAACGCATGCGCCAATTAGAGCTTCAAAGCCTCAGTCCAGTGAGCTTGTTTCCATAAAATGGAGCGGATCATAAACAATAACAGTACTCTAGAAACTGCCTCATCGCTACAGGACTCAAAGCCCCAGCAATGTTTATACTATCATCCCCCCAAAATTAGCCACCATCACTAAGTTATCTGAAGATCAGGTCTCTGGTTTGGTTTTTTTTAAAAATCATTCTGTTAAAGCGCTTGTATGTGAAAGCCAAACAGAACAATAGATTACCATAAAACCTTCTCCATATTCATTAACATCACAAATAATGTTAAGCATCTACCAAATCTAGACTTTTTACAAGTTTTGCCCTCGTGATATGTCAATGCAATTGCAAAGCCCTTTCAAAAACATGAAGACGTGGTAATTTTCACGCAGTATAAATATAGTTCGTTCACTAATCCTGATGTTTAGAGCCTGGCATCGTGCAGCGCTTTTTTCCCCGTCCCTTTGAACATGAAACATTTCTAGTAGACTGTGAAGCGAAAACAAAACAGATTCCCGCCTACACAACCAAACTTAAGCTAAACCTGTGCAGCTCAGGCCGAGCTTAAAAGCGCTTTGCAAAATGAACCGGTCTAAAATGCAGTAGAACCCATAAGAAAGAGCAAAAGAGAAGGATCTATTTGCAGGTCTTGGGCATATTTTGTGTCAATTTGTGTGCAAGAGCCGCTGCTTCAAAACTAAATAACTGTATACGCTTGATCTTCCCACCTTCTGGTACAGACGGCATTGGGCATCCCAAAGCACTAAAAGTAACTTGCACCTTTTCTGGCCAGAGCAAAGTAGGGAACGATATAGCCAAGGGAACATGTGTTCCGAAAATGAAAACCAAAAGGGAGTGGGGGCTGGTGGTGGTGCAACTTTGAGGCTTTCAGGACACCATTAATTCATGGCTGAGGTCAAGGATTCCCAAATTAATTCAGGAAGTAATGGTCATGCATTTCTCAAATGCAGATGTCAGAAAAGTTAAATGATTTACTGTTATGTGGCTGCAGGCTGGGAAGCAGAACAAACTTTAAGTAGCTGCAGTTTCTGACATTTACAATTGCTTGGCTGTCCACCTGTGGCAGAAGGACAGCACTGAAGTATCAGAGGCTCTGCTGCCTATAACTTCCAACTAAACACTCAGGGGTCTCTTACGGAGCTAAGCCTGCAGCCCCTCTTCACAGGCATCCTTCCTATGCTGCTTCCAATGAAATCTGCTTACTAGGTGGAGGGATTACTCACTTGAAAGCAAGATGGGGCCCTGAAAACATCTCTCAGAAGCTTAAAAGCAAATAAATGGTAGAACGCGTTGCTGAGTCTGCAGGACTCACTCAAGCCCGTTTCAGGTTAAAACAAAAAGCAAAGGCACACAATTAACATGTTCTTTTTCTAAGACATAGGAAAAAAAAGCCCTTCCAAATGCCAATAAGCAGCACTGACTTTGGGGAAAGAAAAAAACCACATGAACACCCGAACATCAAGTCTTCTCCCCTTTAGCAAAAGCAGTAGGCACATTTTCCAAACAAGCTCTCCCAGCTCTTTGAGTCACTTACCCTCCACAAGCGATGTGAGCAAGGTAACGTTAGCAGCTTTACGCCTCCCGGCTGGCAGGTTTAGTCCTATTTTGTCCAGTTTCTCCCTCAGAGATCTCCCTCCGTTTTTAGACTTTGCCCTGCTCCGCACAGAAAGGCATTGAGAAATTGGGCTTGAGGGGGACACACGCTCTAGCTCTTGCCACAGATCCCCAAAACACATCGCCTTCCCATGGAGGGGCATTAAGGGTTTGGGTACATGGGATGGGATAAATGGTTGTGGGTGGCTGAAGACCAACTGTTGCTGAAGGCTGAGTCTCAGACACAGGGATGGTTCTTCAGATGTTTCCATGCCTAGGGAACAGGGGCCCTCACTAAAGTCTGGATGGGGCCAGGGCTGCTGGGGAGCTCTGAGGTAGCTGTCTGAGCTCCCAAGGTGCCACGGACCCAGGGACAGTTTCTCCCCAGGTGTTACAGGCAGAGGAGGATTTGTAAGGCTGGCAGCCCCCAGAGCATCGCTGCCCTTACAGCAAAACCTATGTGGCCCATCTGTGGCTTTTTGGCAGAGCCGTACTAAGTGTTAAGCGCAGCTTTGGAGATGCGAGCTGCCTTAATTAATCCTGGATGTTATTCCCTTCCCCGGGCGCTGCCTAATCGCCCGGGTGAGGCCACAGGGGTGGGAGCCCACGGCAGGGTGCCGGCCAGCAAACCTCTCCGGTGGGGCGTGGGAGTTGTCCGTGTGGGGTGTCCATCGCCGTGGCAGGGGAAGGGACACACAGGGGCCCCCAAATTGGGGCACTGGGGACGACACCAAGGCTGCACGTTGCCATGGCGACAGCGCCCGGACCCCCCTCCCGCGGCCCGGCGGTGCCTCCCCCGGCGGCCGCGCGTGCCCCGCCCCCTGGCGGCGGCCGCCGCGCTTCCCCCCGCGCCACCGCCCCGCGTGGGCGCTCGCATCCCTGCCTCCCTCCTTCCCTGCCGCCCTGCCTCCCTCCCTCCCTCCCTCCCGCACGGCATCCCGCCTCCTCCCCGCGTCCCCCCGCCCCTCACCTCCGGAGCACTCCGCCCAGCAGGGAGGCGTTGAGGCACTCGGGCGGCGACAGGCGTCTCTGCACTTCCGCCACCGTGACCTTGTACTTGGAGGTGGAGCTGAGCAGCGAGAGGCGGCCCGGCACCGAGCAGAAGACCTCGTTGGGGTTCACCACCCCGCCGAAGAGCGCGTCCTTGTTGATGGGGATGGAGGAGACGGCGTTGTTGTTAGACTTGGAGAGGGACACGGGGCCTGCAGGGAGGGAGGAGCAGGGAGGTGAGGGTGAGGAGCGGGCGGGGAGCCGGGGGAGGGAGGGGGAAGCGCCCGAGCCGTTCGCTGCGGCCAGCCCCGGCCCCGCACCGCCCGCGGGGCAGCGGGCAGGGAACGGAGGCGCCCCTCCGCTCTGTCGTCGGGGGGCGCAGGGAGAGAGCGGGACAACCCTCGACCCGCAGCGGAGAACCTGGCGGCCCCCGCAGCCCCGGCCCAGCGCACGCTGTCGGTGCGGCCCGTCGGTGGCCCCGCAGCGTCCCCCCGGGGCCCCGCCAGCAGCAGCGCGCACCTTCTGGCGTGGAAAACCCGTGACGCAGGGAGAGGAGCCAGCACCCCAAAATACAGCCCGGCCCCTTCCCGGCGGCGGCGGGCGGGGAGGTGCCGGGCCGTGCAGCCGCTCGGACGGCGGTGCCCGCCGGCCCCGCGTCCCGGCCGCCTTCCCTTTCTCCTCCTCTCTAATGCGCACCGCTTGGCGGGCGCAGTCCAACCAAGCGGGGGGCTCTCTCCGTTTTGGATAGATCACTTGTGACATTAATAGCTCTGGGAAGGCTAATAGATACAACAGGAGTTAAACGAACTCTTGAGATTACTAATAAAAGAGCCAATTATCATGTCGACTTGGAAAGAGCATCTCTTAAGATTTATCCCTTGCACATCTAATTTGACGTGACAAAGGCTTTACGGGGAGGGGGTGGGGGGGCAGAATGAAACTTCAGGTTCGCTGGCTGTACAGCTATTACGGTTAAAGAGGAGAGTGCCTCTACTCAGCATCTCTTCCGGTCGTGGCCAGGGTACCCAAATTCCAGATGACCGAGCAACCATGGCACCCCTCAGAGCAGGCAGGAGCTAGCTACGCCTTCAGCCCTGCCAGTTTTACTCCAACAGCATCTCACTACACATCATCCAAACACAAAACCATATCTTTCCACTGAGAATCGCCTTTGCAAAATGCCCTGTGCCACCTTTACTAATACTTCAGTTGCCCGAAGAAAGATGGGAAATGAAAATCGAGTGAAAACATGCAATAAATATTTTACTCGATTTGGGGACCAGCTTCCAAGCAATTCAATTCCAAGTGAAGCAAGCGCACAAAGCCAACGAAAACCAAACCACCCTGACCGACAGGCATCAGTTTCAGAAACTGGCCCCTAGTTCTTCACCAGCCCACCTCATCACCGTTGTGATATAAATAAGAAAACCCGATGCAGGGGGAACAACAATTTCACTTTCTCTGCCCCGTTTACCAACAACGGTTCAAGCCCGCTGCTCAACCAGCTGCATGGGTCAAACCATGAAACCCAGTTGTCCGCTAACGCACTAAAAGACCGGGTCGGATTTTCTAGATCATCTGCTAACATTTTTCCTCGTTAACGACAACAATAATTAAAATAGCCGGCAAACCTGGCCATTTAAGAGGGCGCATTTTAACCCACATCGCCCGTTTTTTCTTTCTCTCCTGCCAACATTTTGGCCAACAGTACATGCTACAGGAAGGAGCCCGGGGCCGGGGGGCTGGAGGGGAGAGGGGGGAGGCTGGGTAAGTCCTCCCTGCGAGCAGTCCCCAGCCTGTGATGACATGTTTGGTATGCGCAAGGAAACGGCTTACCTTTCTTAATTACAGTTTGATCTGGGATGTTAATACCGGGGTCTTCTACGTGCTACAACAAAAGGAACAGGCAGGGATGTCAGTGTATAACCACAACAAAAGGCAGGGAGGGCCGAGGTGGGATGGGGTGTGGAAGAAGTTGTGTGCCCCCCCCTCCTTCCCAGGCATGGTGTGGGGAGGGAAACAACAGATCCTGCACGGGGAGGAGGGGAGAAGAGGGGATTTGCAGGGATTTCCTTTATCGAGAGGAATCCTGCATCCCTCCCAGCTCTTTCCCCCGATCCCCAAGAAAAATATCATAAATCACTCAGAAACCCCCGGGGCCCAAGTGGCCTCCAGCTTCTGCGGGCTCCCTCCTCCCGTCCCTTCCCTCCTCCCCGGGAAGCAGCCCCGGCCCGGCCCGGCCCGGCCCGGCCCGACCCGGCCCTTCCCTGCCGCTGCTCACTCTCCCGCGCCCGCGGGAGGGAAAGCACAAAGGAGCGGGGACCGGTGCGGTACCGGGGAGGGCTCACGCGTCCTGCGCGGCCCCGGGCTCCCCCACTATTGTCCCCTCACGGGTTCCGCGGTCGCGGCTACAGCTGGGGTTCGCGCGGCAGAGTCACGACGTGATTAGAAAGTCAAATGAAATCATGTTTTCTAATTCCAAAAACTGACAGGCAATATAATGTCTGGCTGTGTTTACAAATTAACACCAGTGCTGCTGAGATAGAAGATTTCGCAATCGTTACAAAACCCAGGCATTACCATTTAAAAAACTATTACTTCCTTCTCTAGTCTTTGTCCAACAATAATACTGATTCTAACATTTTCCATTCTGTCTTGGATTTATGCTCCTGTTAATTGTGCCTGATCTCAATGATTCCGGGTGGATGGTACTAAGTTGCTTTATTACAGGTTTTATTATACTCAATGCTCTCATTTGTAACTTGCCTAAAGTGCTTCTGGATTTAAGTATAATTAAATTGAGAAATGTTCAGAAATGACTACTGCTGCAGTTCTTGTGTTTTAACTATATGGGGAAATATGATCCCTTTATGCATGCACCCTAAACCCATAAAGTAAATGTAGTGTGGCATAATACTTTTATTTGTGTTATTTCTACACATATTCCATACAGGGAGGACTGTTAAGTTTAAAATCCCACAGAGATATTTATGATTAAATAATTTTCACCATCTACTTGACTTTCTTAAATATTTAGCGGTCGTTTTTATTAAAGATTAACTGCTGCAGCAACAGAAAAATTACAAAGATTACCCTCCCAACCTAGATTTCTGTAGAGGATTATTTTTTTAAAAAAATAGATAAAATATCTTAAAAGATACATCCTCTTGTTTTATACTTTCCCTCATGAAGCCTGCTGATTCAGTTTTACAGAGGAAAAAATGGCTGGGCTGGCTCAAGGATTTAAACCAGATGGCATTTGGTTTTCACAAAGTATAGCAATGCTATTAATTCATAGATCTGCAGAGGAGGCTTCCAGAATCAGCCCACTGCGATGGAGCACAACTGAGGAGAGGCAGAATTCAAGAGAACATTTTAGGTCATGTTCTTCCTACAGCAATCAGGGGCTTGCAGTCAACAAATTAGTTTATTCTTACGATTGCCTCCACGTTATTTTATCTCAAGTTTAAAGAATCGACCTGCTTTTAACGGATCCAAATTGCTTACTAAATCCTCCACTTTGGGAAATGTATGCGTTTATTGCAAAACTGCTAAACACAACCAGCAATTTTCTGTGGCTAATTTAGCCAGATGAGGGCTGTAATAAATTCACTATTTTCCCCAAGTATAATTTACAAAAGATTTCAAAATGACCCCCAAAAATAGGTAAGTTCATATGAACATTATCCTTGCAACACGAAACTGTACTCATTAAACTGTCAGCAAATATATTGTTGTAATATTTGATCCTGTAATTTGGGATGGCATTTCAGCAAAAATCACATCCAGATACCACAGTTCCCTCCTCCTCTTTCCTTCTGCAAGTCGAGCAGCTTCGGTCCCTCAGCACAAGCTCTGTGGGCTTTAATAAATTTATTGCCATGTTCTAATTCCATTTTCAGGGAGAAACCCAGAAAGATGAACTTTGATCATGACCAATCATGTTGCATAAGGCCACTTTCCTAACTGAACAATAGCCCTGGCTTGCTTTGTAAGTAGCCTGTGTGCTAATGTCATGCTTAATTAGAAATCATTTTTAAAATCTGTATTTATCGATAACAGAATTAGGTCCCCCAAATCAAGCATCCTCCAATAGGCTCTCAACATTTAATTTAATATAGGGTGTAGCAGGTCTGGCTCAAATTCGATAACCTATAGCTAATGATTTATGAGGTCATCCCTTTGCACCGCTACTAAAAGAAGGTGGCAGCGTTTTAGTATACCTCTTCCCTGATTTGTCAATTAATTCCTTTAGAGAAGAGGATCTGCCCATACCCTTTATAACTTTGGATGTGATTATCCTATATGCCAATCCTATAATCGCGGGATACCGATTTTTCCTTCTCCGGTCACTTTCACCCACTTTTTTTTTTTTTTTTTCTCTCTTTATGTTTGCCTGGGAGGACATTTAATGACATCTCTCGTTTCAGACTTGTGTTTTTCCCAAGGCAGCAAGAGATCCCCAAATGCACGGCCCTGTGGTGATATTATATATTCTTCCAATCGTAACAGCTTATTGTCACTGAGAAGGAAAGATATTGTTAACGATGACAGTAATTTGATTTATTTATATTTTAGCGGGCACGTTAGCGGGAGGCGTTGCGCAGGGACGAGCTGCGAGAACCTATTGTTCTAGGTGGGGGCTTCACTTTTCCCGGGGGGCGGAGGGGGAGTTCTCTTCTTCCCTCCCCGTTTTTTTTAGGGGAGAGTGGGCGGGGGACCCCCTCCGTCCCTCACCTCCCCAGACGTTGAGCTCCCGTGGGGAGGGGGATGGGGAAGAGGGATGAGCGGGCCCCGGGGCGGCCCCTTGGCTTACCGGCACGTCCTCGATGGCGTGGGGGATGGAGTGGAGGGGCAAGTCGGCCAGCCCCGAGCCCAGCCCGTGCGGGGCGTGCAGCAGGTCGTCGTGCCGCCGGTAGTCCCTGCGTGGGTCGAGCCCCGAGAGCTGGTGGGGTAAACCCCGGTGCGTGTGGAGCAGCCCCGTTTCCTGGCTCTGCCTCTGTCCCGGCCATCCTGGGTGCTGGGGCTGCGGCTGGGCATGGAGGGGGTTGAGGCTGTACGGGTCGTTCACGTGGGAGTAGGGGTCCTGAGACTGGGGGTAGATGGGCTGGTAAGGGGGAGGGAAGTAGGGCGGCTGGAAGTCGGCGTTGGGGGTGTGGGAGAGCGGCGGGGCGCTGGTGTAGGGAGACTGACCCACGGTCCCCAACTGGGGTAGCCGGGCTGTCCCGTTGCTGGTACTGTCGTGGCGCTCCTGAGGTGGGGAGCGGGAGCGAGGGGGG
This sequence comes from Empidonax traillii, assembly GCF_003031625.1. Classification (NCBI taxonomy): domain Eukaryota; kingdom Metazoa; phylum Chordata; class Aves; order Passeriformes; family Tyrannidae; genus Empidonax; species Empidonax traillii. Next base: position 179,141 of record NW_020956026.1, read on the forward strand.
GTGAAAGGGGTGGGGGAAGGAGGGGGAGGAGGGGGAGGGGAGAGGGAGAAAAGAAAAACAAAGATAATATCAAACTGATTCTCCTCAAAATCGGCTTGAAAATTTCATCTACTGGTCAAGGATGGGCAATTCATCCTCTCCGAGGCGGAGAAAAGCAGATCTGGGGATTTCTCTGCCTCTGATTTCCCTTCACAAATAATTGAGAGGCAGTCTCGCTCTTTAAATAGCAATAATAACGGCAATAATGAAAACAGCAATAATAGCAATAATTACAACAGGACTGCTTATAATAATTAATAAAACATTGCGGCGATACAGCATGGATTCCCAACAGATCGCGCCCCGGCATTTCAGGAGCAGGTATTTCCCACAAATAAAAAGAATAATTCATGATCGGGCATTATTGAAATAATAATTCCACTACAACCCAAAATCCTCCCTCTGACCCTGAACAGAACCGAGATAAATGTGGCTAAGATTACCAATTACGCGTCCCAAGAAAACCCTGGAAAATCCAAACCCACTGCCATTTTGTTACCAAGAAGACACTGAAATAGGCTCCAAACAAACCGGTCGTTCCCCCAAAGAGTTTTAGAAATGTTTCGGGGCGAAAGCACTGACATGATCCCCAACCTGCGGGGAGAGCCGTACCGGTGCCCGGCCGAACTCCCTGCTCGCTAGCGGGCGATTTCGGAGCAGAGCGGGCGGCTGTGACCCGGCCACTGGGGAAGCGGAGGAATGCGGCAGGCAGCCGGGGAAAGCGCCGCCGCCCCGACGGGCGAGCGGTGCCGAAGTGCGCCCGGGGTTTTCGGTAGGCTCTGCCGGCTTTTGAGGCCGGGCAGATGAGCCCACAGGCACGTCCGGGGAAAAAAGGAATGGCCTCCACGGAGGAGGATTCGAGGGAAAGAACCACGATCCCGAAAAATGAAAACGAGGAAGCCGAAGATATTATGTTTGCAGGTGGCAAAGTGAAGGATTCGAAGCGGTAGGGTCCAAGCAAAGCCTTTTGCCATTCGTTCGAAGCAAACCATTTAAAAAA